>NC_083649.1:23440553-23742478 GCF_963576545.1 Limanda limanda
GGTGCAGTAAGCCTGTGCAGAGGGGGAGGCTTTACGTAACGTTCTGCTTTAAACATGGGTGTATGACTTCCCTGACATGGAGCAGTGCGGTGCAGAGCGGCACAGCTCACAGCACATGTCCCCTCAGCCCCCCTGGACAAGGTGGGGGCAGAGAAATCCCTGCAACTTAATTATATCTTTCTCTTTTAAAAGCTTTCATTTGAAATTAAATTTTCCCAGGCAATTAACTAAAGAGGAGTTTTCAGAATTTATGAATGAATGATGGATATATTGCACTGGACGACAGTGAGGGGAGGGGAGGGAGGAGGAGAGGGAGCAGGAGCGATTCATATGCAGTATATGCTTCGAGGTTGTGTGCCTCCGATTTATTTCCATTGCAAAAAGGGTGAAGTTTGGGAAAATTCATGCATCGTTAAACTTTGTACCTATGAGCTGCTCCTGTATGCCACCAGCTCAAGAACACGTCTGAGTCCAGAGTACACCATTCCACTGTCAATATTTGGGAAATTGTCTGTGCAATCCGTTGAACGCTCACATTCTTTCACACTCCTGGGTTTTGCAGGATGTGGGGAAAATGCAAGAGTTGGGGTTTCCCCACTTCCTCATTCATTCAGACCCACATCTTATAGAAACTGGATATAACCTGCTGAATGATGTTACGTGCTGCACACCCCAAATCCTCTTTTGGCTTGAACTGTAATTGTGTAACTTTTTGGCTTCTAGTGATGAGCTGAATTGTTGCTGGGCAACAAGGGACCTGTGCGGGTGGCTGTAGACAGTTGGAGCTATGCGAGTTCAGATAGATCTGCAGCACATTACCTGGGTTTCCAATAGAGGAATGTCAGTGAATCCCGACTGAAATAACTAATCGTTTGCAAGTAATTCCAAGGTAGACGTTAGTATTTATTGGGCGTCCAAAATAATATTTAAATAGTGCTTCTTCTCAGATGCATAATACCCAGCCTTGTAATGGTGTGACACTCCAGATTTGACTCCTTTATTAATTTGTTAATTATTGTATATATGTCTCATTGCACTATCAATAAATATGTTTGAGGTAACATGTTAAGTAGCACAGCTCTAAATAAAAAAAGTGAATGCACTCCCACACAGCACGGGAAGGACTGAGGACATTTGGCGAAATCCCAGTCCCCCTCTTTGACTGAAAGTAGTCTCTTGAATTTCTGAAACATGCCGTCCTTTTGTGAACGTCCAGCCCACTTGTAAATCCATTAGTGAGGTGGCGTTATTCAGTACATCCTCACTAGAGCAGACTAAACAGACCGAAAGACTGTGGTTCAGAAGTGCAGCTTTCTCATAACTGTGTTAGAAGGCTCCCAGTAGCAGAGAGGCCATTTGAGAGAAGATGGAGAGCACTGGGCTGATGACTTGAGGCAGCCATATGACCTATTACTTAGGGAAAATGGACTGGTGACCAGAAGATTGCTGGCTCATACTCTGCTCACCCTCTGCCCTTGAGCAAAGGCAATTAACCTGAATTTCTCCAGTAAATATCCAGCTGTGGAAATGGAAAGAGATGTGCAAGAGTGATAATTGTGTAAGTGACTTTGAATAAAAGTGTCCACTAAGCAGGGAGATTAATACAGCTAATAGAATCAGAGCTTTTGTTTTCAAGTTATCAAGGACCCAGGACTGCTGAACATGTAGAGGAGCATATAGTCACTCCACCTCCCTCTGAGTCTTTGTGCACTCTTACACACACACACAAACACAAACACACACACACACACACACACACACACACACACATACACATTCACAGACATTTCTCTTTTCCGTTGGCATTAAGGCTAGAGCACGACCTTGACCTGATTGCTGAGGAGGCTTTTTAAGTAACTCTCCAGAAGGAGATCCAATCATGTGACACCCTTCACCCAGCCTCACCCCCTATGCTCTCTCCCGACCTTCTATGTCCACGAGGTTGAGAGGGTGTAGACGCTCACCACAGGCTTGCATGTAGCTGCAGGGGGCGTCACTCAATTGGTCATTCACTCCAAGGTCAAAAAGGGTTGAGGTCATGTGAGAGCGAGCAGTGCAGCTCCAGTGATCCCTGCTCTTATCTGAATCTGGAAATCGCTTGCCACAAGATTCCACCCTGCTTGACTGTGGTGACGAACTGAGCAGGTTTAGTCATCTCCTCAATTCTCAATCACTGATACCAGCATATGTCAGGGAAAGGTCGTTTCATGTCCAGAGTGATTCATGTCCGGAGTGAGCTGGCTGCTAGGATTTGTGCTATTGCAGTTGCCTTCACTCAATCCCTACAGCTGCCCCGCTGTGTAAAACCACACTGGCTCACTGTCTCTCTTAAGAGCAAGCTCCTGTCTCCTGCTTGAGAGTATTTTTATGCTAGAACACTAACATTTCTGCCCCCTGGATATGTTTACATTATGGCTGGGTAAATCAAGAACCCGGCCTACTTTGGTAGAACTGCATCGGGACATGCTAGCCACGCCAGTCATGGTACATGCGAGACATTTTGCTCTTAGTATATTTGGAGAACTACTCAAGTCAGAGGTAGGCCCTCCTTCCATCAGGTTCTTCCTGGCTATTTATAGGTTTTATGATAGAAAATGTTTCCAGCTGAGTTGTGAAACAAAGTGAGGTCTTTAAATCAGGGTGCTTTTATCTATATCTCAAATTCCAGGTTGTGCTTGTGGTAGCAACTTCATATCTGAGAATTACCAAGTATTATTTAGTACAGTTTTTGTCAGTAAACCTCGCTCCTGTTTTGAATAGAAATTTGATATATAATTGGTACAAGCTTGTACATATTAAATGTGATATATGATAGCAAAATGCTATATGCAATATAATTTACTGTAAATTCTAAAGTTTCTCAATACTCTTTATACTAGGAGGTCAGATGCATAAAGTCTGTAGTTCATAGTCTCTGTGAGAACAAAGCTGGGGATCCCCAGAATTCACTTGATCTTCGCAGCAGGGTTAATACGTCACTTCCTGCTTCTGCCTGTTGCACCCGGCTGCTCCACCCCGCGCCTGAATAATGCGATGGATTTGTTCATGTTTTCAACGCGTATGTGCAGAAAGTCTACGATACGATGTGCATGTGAGAAAAGCAGACTCTGGGTAAACTCCTTAACCAATTTTCCGGATTTTAGCCAGAGGTCATATCTGAAAATGGCTTAAGTTTGAGATTATAATAAGAAACGTAATCTGATGAAAACAAATGAAAGTTCCTCTATTTTCAGTTTTATTATAATACACTTCCAGACGGCACACAGAATATCATGCGACTATATGAACAAGCAAAAACTAATTTCCATTCTTTTTTTCGCAGATGTATGTTCTCTCTCTTCTCTGTGTAGAGCTATTCATCTCACTAAGTAGTTATTAGAACACAGGCCAAGACATACTATATTCCTCAGTTTTAATAATATCAACCCATCATGTGCTGGAGGGAAAAAGGCATTAAACCAGACTGTTGCTTCAGTTGCTACAGGCCACAATTTTTCTGGATGGATAACTGACTGCTTTAGAAAGCAAGGAGATTGATCCAAATGTGCATATGTTTCCTTGTGTCTATTTACGCAAAAAATAGGCTGAGCTGAAATTTTTACACAGTTTTTTTTTTTACTTTATTTTTGTACAAACTGGTTGTATATGTTAAATACTGACATTTTAGTGCAGTAGTTTGTAGGATGCCCCATCAAACCCAGTAACACCTCATACGCTAATGTGATTATGTTTCAGACAGAACCTAAATTAATTTGCTAGGACTCCACATTCACAGGCATGAAGCCAGGATACATGTGCAGCTCATATACAGGGATAAGAGAACGTGCATAAGACAAACCATAAATTTTAATTTGGATGTGGATTGAAAATGTGAGATTTTCAGGCCACAGTCACCAGATGTGCACTTCTATGTCATATGGGTTCAACTGTAGATATTTCAAAGAGCGCAGCACGACAGAAGTGCTGCTAACTCATATGCAGGTTAAGCTTTGTTGGGTTGTAAAAGGTAATGAGAGCTACAGTAAAACATGTATAACATGTATGATATGTTTTCCTTCGCACACCCACGCATGTAGACACACACATAGTGGAGCACAGAGGAGCTGTGTACTTGTGTAACTGTGTTTACGTGTCTGGTCCTGGAACAAGTGCCAGACGAATGTGGTTTATCTGGGGCGTCTTTCTCTCTAAGCCACCTTCCCTTCTATTCAGCATTACCTTGGTGCTTATGAAGAGGCAGGGCTTGACCTACATCCACCCCTAAACTGGAACTAGAACCTCCACCACCCATTCCGAATAAAGATGTTTACTCCTTTCTACTTTTTCTTAATGGCCATGTTCTCACTGCTTGTATTTGCTAGACTTAACTCTTAAAAGTGAGATACATTATAGCTCCACTGTTTTTGCAGATTGTCTCGCAGAAGAGGAAAGTGGAGAGCGGGCTTCATGACTTTTCTCAGATGGACCACCATGTCTGAATGTGCACTGGGTCAACATTAGCACACACAGGCTTAAGTAGCACCATGCTGGTTACAGTTTAGCGCCAGGTAAACCCTACTCATACCCACTAATGTTCTTGTACTGGCAAACTGTGTGACACAGGGGGGATAACATAAGTCATGCTAGCTATCTGAAAGCCTTTTATTGTAGGAGGTTTGTATAACCATCATTTTATAGTTAACTAACAGAAGTCATGCTGTGGTATTAGAAAGGTTATAGAATGTCTAAAATAATTTTAATGCACACTGAGTGGATTACTACTGCTATTAAAGTGCTAAAGCACAGTATAGGTGAAGTAAAACAGTTTAGTAAGGCTTTATAAAGGTAAAAAGTTTTTAACAGGTAATTATTAAATGCCACACACAAATATAGCTCTTGAATAGAAGCCATACAAAGGTTGCTAAGCGACACGAAGGCAACATAATTGACAAGTGATGATTTTTGGCTGGCACATTAATATTTAAATGAGCAGTCAAAGGTATGCTTTGATTAGGCCTCTCACGATGGGCTCAAACAGGAATCCACCACTGATACAAAGGGTGTCACAGAATAAACGATCAGTTTTGTAAATGAATGAAACTCTCAGCTGCTGTCAGAGGAAACGTGCCCATCGAGGAGAGCCACGGTTAATGTGCGGAGGTATTACAAAAGCAATGCATGAGTGAGCGCAGCTTAATGAGGGAAGGGTTTGCATGAGAGCACCGTGCGTGATCTGAGATATATCATGAGTTGTCCTAACCCACACAGAGGAACTCAAAGGGACCGGTGTCATGCTACCAGGCATTAGAGCAGCTCCTGGCTCAGCTAGCCCCGTCATATCTCCCCTTGCCAAGAAAGGCTCATAATTTTTCAGTCTGGATGACATGTGATACCTTCATGGGTGTTGAAGGACTGCAAACAGGAGTGTGTATGTCTGTGTTTAAATAAGGCAGAGGAACCCATTTAGCATTCTGAGTAAGACATGAGATAATGGCTGCCTAGTAGAGGAGATGTAAAACTGGTGGACTGCTTAGGCCTGTAGATGGTGTTTAATCACAGGAGCAGTTGTTGTATCAAGGCGTGGGAGGGTTTTTTGCCAAACATACAGCAGGTCAGCTGATAAGGGTTGCCTGTATTCCAAAGGCCACAGGAACGTGTTGCCAGAACGCAGGGACTCGTCACAGAGAAGTCTCTGGGTCTGTCTTTTTTAACTTCCTTTGTTTCCCTTTCTCTCTCTCTCCCTTTGACTGTCTCCCTTGATCATGCTCTGCAGAACTCCTTGCACGATCTTAGGAAGGGGAGGGGAAAAAAAAGGAGAAAAGTGGGTCAGGGCGACCTATTTTTTTTCCCACAGTTCATGGAGGCAGAGGGTGGCGGTGTTATCGTCAGTTAGACGAGGAGCAGGGCCTGATGGGGAGGCAGGGCCTTGTCGCGAGACGCAGCCACTCAGAACTGGGTCAGCAGCAGAGGCTACGTCTTGTAAACGGCTTGTCATACTGGGGAGAAAAGCTGCAAATGAACCAAAGATTATACGCCCCAAGCTGAGCTCTGAGGTCTCTCCTCACTCCCCAGGCCCGCACTTCAAAAAAACACACGCACATATAAGCCGTACAGTAGTGCAAGAGTCTCTGATGCACTGCCACCTTCTATAAGTTCCTCTCTTCCCCTCTCAGTCCCGGGTAATAGCGTTTGATTACTGCAGTCAGACCTGACAAGCTCAAAGCCCGCGCCACACATGCTTTTAAGTAAAGGATCATTTCTCTTTCACTGACACAGGGTGCTGTTTTCTAAATATAGCCTGCTTTCTGCCAGATTTGCTTGACTTTATTCAGGTCAGGTTATTTACTGTACTAAGTTCAACCGTGGTTTAGAAATGAGCAATACAGATGCTCATTCAGACACAATGACCTCTGCATCTCATCTGTGCCAAAGCCAGAGATGTGAATAGATCATTTGCCAACATGAGTCTTCATGAGATTATTTAACCCATTCTGGTAAACTTGTCAAAGGACGCCCACTATTAAGGCAGTGTTGCCTAAACCAGGCCAATGATTGATGTTATTTTATAAGAAGTATTAGCGTCAAATTTTGCTCGAGTTGATTTGTGGCCAATTTCCATAAAGCCAAGGGGAAGATATAATCCAGTGTCGCCATATATTTTTGATATTGATTTCATGTGGGCCTGTGCTGTTGCTCGTTGTTTCACATCCTTTGTCTTAGACAAAACAGGATGAACACAGGGTCTGATCTCCTCTTCTCAAATAATTGCTGCGGCTGTTGTACTGAGCTTAGACCTTTAAGAACTGAATATCACAGCTTATTCTTGTATTGGGGTCTGCTTATGGAGCAATGCAATTTTTAGGCAGTGGAGCTCACTCATATTTCACTATGTAGAACAAATCTGCCTGTAATGAATCTCCCAGGACACTGTGGTGCCTCTACAACCGAGTCTGCTTTTTTGCTCTTCTGCGGGGCGATCTATAGTGGGTCTTTTAATATTTTAACATTGCCATCGCCCTCATTTAAAAACTAGATTTTTTATTTTACATGGGAGGGATTTCCAGTCATATAAACACAAGGTTCATTAGAGTTACAGTCTTTTTTTTTCTTTTCCTATATAAGTCCGGGCTAATGTTAATCATATTGGTTTCACTCTGTGTAAAAACAGCCCTATTAGCCAAGGTGTCACACTAACAAACATAACATAATATCCTGAGGTGGAGCTAAACATGGCGGGGGATCGGATTAACAGCGAGACTCTGGTTAGTACACACACCCAGTTCTCCTTATTGCCACAGCTCCCAAGTCCTGCCACTGCCAGGCAGCAGACCTGACTAATGTTATTCTTAGCCCCAGAACTTCATGTCTCTCTGCAAAAGCCCCTTAACGCTAATTGAGGAGACTGCTCATAGCTCATGTCGCTCACCAACAGCCTCTGAGGGGGCGTATACGTGTCACCGTCTGTGTGTTTGTGTGTGTGAAGGTGAAGCATGCTGAGCGGTAAACCAGTCAGAACCAGTAGTCGGCCATACCAGCCAGTGTGGGGTTTTTTCGGGCACAGGGAGCCACCACAGCGCCTTTAGCAGATGGTTTCCAGCAGGCCTGCGTATGACATGTGATAACATTACAGTTTTGAAAGGTCAGGCATGAAGGGAACCAGTATGAGGGCTAGGCCGGTCTCTGAGTGTCCAAACCTCCAATGCAGCCACACAAACAAACAAACACACACACACACACACACACACACACACACACACACACACACACACACACACACACACACACACACACACAGACCCTCTTGTGCAGTCTACTGTATGTTATGTTCAAAAGAAAAGGGCCTTTTTAGAATTTTCAAACGGCAAGTATTGAACACTTTGCAATATTGACACTTACTGTAGTACTTGAACCTTTGTGACCTGAGCTGCACTTGAAGGGAGGGTGCCGCGGTATTTACAGTTCAATTTTTTGTGCTTTTACAGTGGACTCTGCTCAGCACCCATACAAGAGCAGTTTTTACAGTGCGTAGTCAGACTTTGGACTATGGACCATTTGTGTGTACTTTGGAAAATCAATAGGTCTTCATTGGGACCCAGTAGGTCACCATCAACCTGTCAAAACCCAGGCTCTGAGGCCCCACCCCCTCTTTAAGTCAGAGAAGCGTGATTGGACGGTAAGGTGACGCTTATCCTTTGGACAGAGGCAGACATATTTGTTTTGAAGCTTCAGGTCATGGTGTGCCAATGACTCAGAGCAGAGCAGGGAGGGGAAAAGAGTCTGGAATTGTCTTGTACGTCAACAACACCTCTGAGGTGGATGGCGTCTCATCGCACAGGTGTATCCTATAAACCACCTCCCCCCTCCTCTAATGGCAGGAGGCCTGTGCTTGAAGGAGGAGGAGGTGGTGGCAGTGGTGGTAATGTAAAAATTAATCCACACAGGCCGGTCAGACATTTTGAAATTCTGTTTGTATCTCAGTCTGATAGAGAGGTTAAAGATACAGCATTCTGATAATTCTCTTCCCACCAGGGCGAACAGATAAGGAGTAGCGTAGATTGAATAGAAGAGCTGAGGAAAAAAACGGGGCAGATAGTTGAGGGGGTGGGGGGGGAGGTGAGATGTCTATCAGGCTGCGTGAAGGTTTTTTTTTTTTGTCTCGCAGATCCAGTTCAAGGGCGCCTGCAGGCGAGGCAGCTCTCGCTCTTGCCGTGCCAACGCTGCCGCTCAAGGTCATATGAGCCAGCCCTGTGACATTAAAGAGGAACCGGAAAGGGGAACTGCAGGGGGGGGGGGGGGGGGGGGGACATGCACACAAACAGAATTGAGTTGTCAGGAAAAAGGCCAAATCAAATCATCCAAATCATTCTGCGACTATCTGCACTGGTTTCTGGGTCTACGCTGGATTTTTTGAGGGCAAGAGCTCTTTAAGGGCAGTAATGAGAGTGTCTTATTCTGTCTGCACAGAGCCAAGAGATGCTTGGCTAACTGCTTTGTAGTTGCCAGCCACACATACAGAGAGTGTGTGTGTGTGTGTGTGTGTGTGAGAGAGAGAGAAAGAGAGAGGAGTCACAGTGATAAACCTCAGGGGAGGGAGGTCCGGAAGAGAAAAAAGCTCTTAAAGTTATTTAAAGGGACAGCGAACCAATGGAAAATGTATTTTTATGAGTTTGGGCCAACATGAGTTTAAGCGTATAATTCCACTTTTTTTGAACAATTAGTCGTCACTTCAAAGAGTACACTCTGCTGTGCAGGTGTAATGTATCTGCAGGTGGTGCGTGTGGTCACAGGGATTTTTTGTTTGTTGTTGTTGTTGTTGTGAGCAGCACTGACCCCCTACTGCAGCTAAATGGCTGCATTGCAAATATAAACACAGAAATATCGGTTATGTCTTCACTAATATGTGTTTATATATGCTCTTACATCTTGCCATCACCTTTCATCATTCATTGAATTTCTTGCAAATAAGCAACCAAGTACAGAGAATCTTCTTCCTGTTTACACCGAGCATAACCAGTTAGTTAGAAGGGTCATGTGATATGCGTTTTCAATTAGCTTTTTGGGACAGACATTGTTTTCGTTTTTTTGCGCTGTTTCAAAATTTGAAAGGTATGTGTATGAAGCCTCAGTGCGCATTTGTTGAGGGTCCAGTGTGGTGCTGGCTCAGGGTCCCTCTGTCAGGGCTTATCTGGACAGAACAGAGCAAATGGAACTGAGCCATTATTAATGACGACAGCACCATCTCTGCTGCTTCTCAGAAATTTTGTATGCATATTTGTTTATGTTTACACTATAATTGTGTAATTTTGTGGGAATGATTAACCTGTATTGTGAGAGATAAGAGCCTAATTATCAATATATGTAGTATGTGTGTGTGATTAGCTGAAAGCATTTTTTTTTGCTTTCTTACATTTGCCAACAGGTTAATTAGTTATGTTACTGTCTGTATTATTTGTGTATTTATCTGGAAAAGCAAGAACAATGGCTGTTAATGCAGTCATCCGCAGTCCCTGGACAGATGTACAAAGTCAACTGGAATACAGTTATGAAACAGCAGCTATGTTTGTGTATTTTGCAAAAGGTTTTGTTTTTATATCAAGACAGTAAACCTGAACAATGAATATCATCCAGCCATACTAACAGAATGGGTGATAGTGTGTAGTATACTTGCTCATCCACCTTTTGTTTACATTGCGTCGTGTGTTCAGTGTTCAATCAGCTATCGGCTTTCAGTGCACATTACACCGAGTCTTGTTGTACAACAGCACACAGCTGTACATATCAGGGTTGCACTTATGGGAGCAGGGTGGTGGAGGGAGGGTGGAGCTGAAATCACGGTTTTTGGCAGCATACCGTAGGCTACAGTGAACTGGATCATTACCAGCTCCCATCCTGGGGCTTTGCTCTGAGCTGTAGCTGCCCCTGACCTCTGACCTCCCTGTGACGGGGAAAGTGAATAGTATTCCTTGCAATAGAGATTCAATTATTCCCAGCATCCAATTATTATTTTATACAGATTAATTTGTCTGAAATACTGTGGTGTGTTTTTTCTCAGTCAAATCCAGAAATTAGAAAGACCTCCTTATATATTAAAATACAATCTATTGGAAAGGAAGTGCAAGTTGATTGTAAAGCAGGAGGTTTTCTGGGAAGAGATAAGGCAAGAGAACTTAGAGCGCAACTATCATCTGAACTTCCTTGTAGATGTAAAAGTACAGGCAGAAATTGTATGAGTCCACTAAGTCCTTCTACCCGGCTGCTAATGGAGCTGCTTCAGGCGATGCATCAATATGACATCACAGATTACAATCGTAAGACTTTGGGAGCACTTTAGGTACTTTCAGTGCTGGAAGAATGGAGCAAGACCTGGCTGACAAAATACTGAGTCATTATAATAACAATCTCAGAGACGGGTGGAGCCGCACAGTGATACAGCCCGACAGATCTTTCAGGAGTATTCCCATTGGGACTTGTAGTGTGCCTATGGTACTTGATAGGGATTTTACAGTGACCTTAATGAACTTTGTTTTATCTGTCTCTTGTCTAGTACAGTATCAGAGTATCTCTTTTTCTTGTTCCTTTGTTCTGAGGTTTAGGAGCAGGAATTGATTGCATAAGAGTACATCTCATTTACATTGATCTCAGAGAATTCTTTTTGGGGGGCAGTTATAGCTTAGAGGAGACAACATGTCAGAGGGACAACTTCAGATTCAGAATTAAAAACTAGGGACGGGAATCGGCAGGGACCTCCCGATACGATACTATCACGATACTTAGGTGGCGATACGATATGTATTGCGATTCTGTAAGTATTGCGATTCGATATTACGATTTCCTGGGATTCCTTTTGGTTATTTTTTTTTTTTAAGTACTGGACCATGGAAAAATGTTGATTCATACCTTCAAATACAACACAGTCAAATTCACTTAGAGCTTTACAAGTTTTATTTTAAATATTAACATTAACTTAATGACTGCTGGGCAGCCAATAGAGAAAATAAATAAAAATGTGCCCTATTTTGCCCCTGTCAACTGCACACAAACTGACAGATTAAGAAATGTATGCCACTTAGGCTACTTTTAAACAATAAATAAAAGGTAAATTAAATAGAATGAATAAAAGTTTACTTAAACTATAAACTTTGAAATAAACAAAATGTAGGCTATTGTTGTTTGCATGAAGGCGATGCAAAGCTAGTGCTTGGGTATGTTTAGATTCTTGTGCAAAAACAAGAGCTGGTCAACATGCTCTGGGGTGATGTTGCTCCCCCAATATAACCCCCCCGGTACAAACCAATAAATATGTTAAAAAAAAAAAAAAAAATATGGCAGCATGGCGATTTAAAATCGTCATTCACAAGAATCGCGATTGTAACTGAATCAATTTTTCCCCCCATCCCTATTAAAAAAACTCCAGGGAGGTGTGGGCCCCAGGTATATCCGTAGCAGATTCAAATAAAAAACATGGTAATGTGGATGTAGCCTAAAAAGTCAAAGCGAAGGAGTGATACAAGCCTTGTAGGGTAATAACTCTTTTTTTAAATTATATTCCCTTAAACATTTTGGAGAAAAAAAAAGGTCATCACATAACTGGTATTTAAAGTTACTATAAGTGAAAAATAATAAATTGGCATTTGAATTGCAACAGGGAAAGTTCCTCTGTGGAGTGGTCTCTCAGGGGACTTCAGTGTTTCTCCCTCTGAATGCTGCAGCTCCGTGACTGTGATGGGAACTCTCCCCTCTACCTGCATGCTCCATTGTGTACGTGCATAAACTCACTGTGTCACCCAGGAGGGGGCGTTGACTCTGGACACCTGTAAAGGCCAAAGGTCGGTGTGACACCAGGCCTAAGTCCTGTGAACTGTACTTTCTACTCAGACAGGATTTAGCGGATAAGTGTCCCTTGCACCTGGGACGCAGTCCTTTTGAGCACAAACCACTCAAAGCTGGATTTGAAGCTCCACTGAACCCTGGTGAACTTTGACATTTAAGGTAGAACCGAGTAATAAAGATTCTCCTCTCGAACACACCTGTTCCATCACCCTGCTGGCATAGTACCATTTTGACTCTTGGGTTTGATTAAAGGAAAAAGCATTTAGACTAAACAATCAATAGGTACAGGCTTGAGTCGTGGATCGCTCTGGCATAAATCTTCTGGGTGCCTGGGCTAAAGTCGTCCCTGTATCATTTTTGCTGATTAGTTTTCCCATTACTCAAAACAGATGTGTTCGCTGGTGATGAATGATCCAATTATGGGATATTTGTCACCCATTTGATATCTGCCTCTAGTGGGGGACAGTAGAGAGTTTGAGCTCGGTGCGGCCACAGTCCTGCTCTGGCTGGGTACGTTGTGACCTGGCCTTTGGATTTGTTTGAACACCCAACTCTCCGTTCCACGGTGCTCCCCCTGGGGAGTTTGTCTGTCCCCAGTAGCACACCGCCGCTTCACTCTGATCATTTCATCAATCTTGTGGTCGCAGATAAGAGAGAGGCACTCGACAGAATACTCAGCACTCCTTTCATTGTGAGATATGAATAGTTGCCCTGTCATAAAATGTCATTTAACTAGTGTATCCTCAAAAGTCCGTACACCCTGCTGCCCCTCACGCTGACATGCCTCGGCTAGTAGTCATACGTGTCTAAACTGTAGTTGACCCCAAACTGCTCCGTGCACACACACACACACACATAAACCAAAACAATACACACAGACACTCACAGCTGAAAGGATTCATGTACACCCCCCAACCCCCCCCCCCTCGTCTGTGGACAGTAGACTGATTCTGCAGCCTCCCTCCCTTCCCCTTTTGCTCTCTCCTGCTCTGCTGTGCCGAGCTCTCTCTCTCTCTGTGTGTGTGTGTGTGTGTGTCTCTGTGTGTGTGTGTGTGTGTGAGTGTGTGAGTGTGTGTGTGTGTGTGTGTGTGTGTGTGTGTGTGTGTGTGTGTGTGTGTGTGTGTGTGTGTGTGTGTGTGTGTGTGTGTGTGTGTGTGTGTGTGTGTGTGTGTGTGTGTGACAGCTGCCTAATTGGGCATTCTCCCCTCGTCGGAGCGCCTGCCTCTCCTCCTCTCTCTCCTCCAGCCTGGGCCGGGGCTGCTGACGAATGGCAGCGGATTACAGATGAGGACACGGTGACCCGCCTGACCTTGCTGCACAGCCGCGGGGGAGGGAGGGGGGGAGTGAGGGAGACAGAGTGCTAGGGGTGGGGCGGGCAGGGGGCTAGGACTGCAGAAGGGGCGGGGCGGGATGGGTAGTACGCGGGGGGCGGGTGGGCATAGGTAGGCGGGGAGGGAGATGGGGGGGGGGGGGTCAGGTCAGCGGAGGATGAGGTCACGTGAAGGTGGGCGAGGTATTGCAACAGGAGGGAGGGGGGGGGGATTGCCAGGTGGTTGGGCAGACAGGCGGGTGGACAGGCAAGCGTTCGGGCAAATGACAAGAGTGTCACATGACAGCGCTCCCCCCCTCCCTCCTCCACCCGTGTCAGTATGTCAAGGGCACGAGCCCCCCCGCTGGCAAACGCCACTGCGGCATTTTCCCCTTTACTTTTATTTATATATTTAATTCCTCACTTCCCCTTCTTCCTCCTCTTCTTCTCCTTTGCTCGTGTACCTTTTAAGGTGTTTTTATGTGTCTGTCAGACTGCTGGCTCCCCTCCACACCCCCCCGGGCCACGATGTGGTCGGTCAAACGGAGGCGGCAGATCCTTGACTGTGGTGAATTTTAATGTCTGCGCGCACTATAGATATTTCCATGCCCCCACCCACAACCCCCCCTCACCCCCCCACCCACCCACCTTCCTGCTGTGCGTGTGAGACTGCCAAGGTGAGGTTGTGTCCTCTTGTTAAGAGCGATTAATGGCACTCGTTATGTACATAATGAAATATCCCTGCTGATGCATAGGGTGGCGTTGTCTCTCTCTCACACACACATGCACACACACACACTTCTACCGCCTGTGTGTGTGTGTGCATGCAGTGTAACATTGAGGACACTCTGTTACAGCCTCCAGGCAACTCCGGTATGTGTTTGATATGGTGTAGAGACCCCCCCCCGCTCCACCCTCCACCCTCCTCACTTGTAAGCCATCTCCCCAAATGAAAAACGAATGGGAATTAAGGGCCTGTCAATTCACAGTCAAGTTTGTTCCCTCTTTTTTCGCTTTAGATGCACACAACACCGCCGTCCCTCTGCGTGACATGTGTTCTGAGAGATAGAGATGGGTGGCTCACCCCACTGAATCCCGTTTGGACCGGCCGAGTAAATTTAGATCTAATCTTCTTGTGTGTGTGTGAGTGTGTGTTCTTTTATAGCCCGAGAATGTTCACCTAACATATCATCTTTTAAGTTGACCTTGTTGTGTTGTTTGCTCATCTGAGGCTCGAGTATATGTGTGCGTTTCTAGAACATGCCACTGCTGGCTTCCCCTATAGGATTTTTTATTTTGACCTGGTGTATCTGTGTGTGTTTGCCTGTGTGCGTGTGCGTGAATGTGAGTGCTAACACCATTCAGTGCCTGAGTCAAGCTGTGCAAGCTCTTTTAATCCCACGCCCCGGTGCACGTAGGCTTGATTAGTGGCAGCAGTTATCTGTGCAGAAGACAGGCCGCCCTCCTTTAGCATTTGGTCAGGTCTGGGGCACTGGGAGAGGGGTGGGGGGGGGCGTCAAGTCATGAGAAAGGTGAACGAGGAAGGAGAGAAGCAGTGGGGGCGGCGGTGGAGGAGGGATGGCGAGAAGGAGGGAAGAGGGGAGGGCGGAGGCCTGATTAGTATTCTAAAGGAGCTCTCCTGTCAGTAGAGCAAATTGATTACTGCACTTTACCTGTATCAGCCTCCACAGCTGAGGATGACAAGGTACGGGAGCAGGATGTGTGTCTGCGTTCACCTCCCAAACACAGCAGAAGAGGTGTGTTAGTATTTGGCTTAGTGTAGTTTTTTTTTTTTTTTTTGTATTTCTTTTTTGTTACTACGACTACCGCTGGATATCTTTTCTCTGTCCTCTCGATCTCCTTCATCACAGTGAAGCAATAGACCAGTTGCAGTTAGGTGCTGGCCTTGTCTATCTCTCTCTGTCTGCTTTAACAGTCAATAGCTGACTGAGGGAAGACAGACTGGTTTCCTGCAGGCCTTGGCCCGGAGCTCGTCTGCATCTACACTGACAATTAGCATGTTCCTCTTGCAGTTAAGACAACCTGATCAATTCCAAAGAATGTAGCTCTTCCATTATCGGATATTAACTATTTATGTATTGTTTGTGTATAATGTTCATTATCAGTAAGACTCGACAGGTTGATTACACCTGGGCTCCCTCCCAGTAACTGGAGTTAACCTCTGTTTATAAAACCAGCAGTAGGTTGAGAGATGCAACCCACTGACTTAAACAATAAATATCTGTTCATCCGCCCCTCTACTTTGGATTCTGTTGACCGAAGCAAATGTATTAAGAAAAACAGTTTCATCTTCAGATGATCCTGATACTATTTTTCCTGCCCAGAACAATCTTTTCACTGTGAAATTTAAATTCAAAGCCAATTACACTGATCAGTTCAGCTTGCCAGGTACGTGCACTGTGTTGTCAATACAGTCAGTGGCCAACGGAAGCATTTTTATATTCACTGCTTGTCACCGGCCTGGCCCAAATCATGAACCCTCCATTCACTGAGAGAATGTGACCATTGAAAGTTGATTAAGCACAGTCTCATCTAATCCACCTGTTTTACAATGAGGGGTGAGGAGGCCTACAATTGATAATTAACAAGGCGGTATGTTTTTTAAGCAGACTGGAAGCCTGTGGGCATCACTACGACTGTTGACCATCAGCCATGGACAGTGACAGTTAGCATGTTGGTTGCTATAACATCATCTGTGGCATCATATCTTACATTTCATTACATTACATTTCATTTAGCTGACGCTTTTATCCAAAGCGACTTACAGTAAGTGCAATCAACCCCGAGGGTACAAACCAAGAACAACAAGAATCAAGAAAGTACAATTTCTCCGAAAATAAAGCAAAACTACAAAATGCTGTCAGTAAGGGCCATTTAAGTGCTACTAAATTGTTAGTTTAAAAAAATTGTGAGTAATTTTTTTAAATTTTTTTTCAAGGTATAGTCGGAAGAGGTATGTTTTAAGTTTACACCTGATTTTTTTTTAGGTGGTCCTCACAAATTTAAAAGTTTTCCCAGAATTTATTTTTATTTGAAATGCTTTTGGGGATTGCTGTTTTTGTCCAGATTTGCCATTTTCATTTCCTTGTCAAGCATTAAAAGGGATAGTTCTCAGAAGAAATTTAATTCACTCATTATTTACTCACCACTATGCCGTTGGAGGATTGGGTAAAGTGTTTTAGTCCACAAAACACTTTAGAAGATTCAGGGGTAAACAGCATCGCGGCCAAACCAGTGAAATTGAAGTAAATGGCGACCACTTCTTCAGACGTACAAAAACAAAAGAAAAAAACTTTTATTTACCCTAGAAAGGGCTCTTTAAATTTAAATGCTAAACTGCTGCATCTATCGCAAGTTATTGCGCTATTAGCATTTAAATGTATAGGGCCAATTCTAATAAATAATTATTTAGATGATAATGCACTAATATAAACACACTGAACCTTTAACTGGTTAAAATGTGTTCTGTTGCTTGAAAAGTAATCATAAGAGACATGTAACATTAACTTAAAAAGCTTAGCCTGTCAAAAGCTAACACTCAAGTTAAATGGTAAATGGATTTGTATTTATATAGCGCTTTTCTAGTCTTGATGACCACTCAAAGCGCTTTACAGTACAGTTTCACATTCACCCATTCACACACACATTCATACAGTGCATCTATTTGCAGCACTTTGTTATTATATAGGGGGGGCATTCAGGGTTCAGCATCTTGCCCAAGGACACTTCAGCATGCAGATGGGTCAGACTGGGGATCGAACTGCCGACCTTCAGGTTGGAGGACGACCACTCTACCCCTCAGCCACAGCCGCCCTGTGTAACAACAGGCTACAAGCTGCTTCAACGTCCTTTGGGATGATGGGATGGCAGGCATATTGTTTCCTGTTTCATCAGTGTTATCCAAAACCCTTAGATTCTGTGGAAGTATTGTAAGCAGCGGTAACTCATTGTGTTTTTCTAGCAGTGTTGCTCTTAATGGGGCTGTGAACCTAATCCTGCCTGAGTTACTGTTAACTCAGATTAATTGTCAGAGTAATTCTCTCTGTCTCGAGGTCTGTGCCATCTGCAGCTTGTTGCAAAAGCGTGTCTTTAAGTGTAGGTTGATAATAAGATAGATTATCAGTTAATCTTACAGATGTATGAACACGTTTGTGCCCCTCCTTTCCATATTGAAAAGTCACAAACTTTTATCCAAAGGTGGTTTTTGATTATTAACCTGGATGCTAATGTGGGGTCTGGGACTTTCAGGAATGTTTAGAGTTGGGCTGTTTTTGTCGATTGCAACAGCTTTTGCTCAGTGAGCTCTGGGTCAGACTCCGAGGTGTAGGACTAATCTTATTGAAGTCTCCTGTTCATTGGCATGTACTCAGCTCTGACCTGCTAACTGGATTGGTGTTACTTGAGAGATTTTGCCAGAAAAGGTTGCACATAATTGTTTTATACTATATTGGGTTAAATGTATCAAGTTGATTTGAGAGATTCCTTTTAATTGTAAGTCTTGTATTCTTACTTAGGTAAAGAGAAGAAAAAAATCCAACCATGTATGTGATCCTTCGTGTGGAATGTCCCTTCAAACCCTGTTGTACAATTTGATATCATTCTTCAGCCTCATTCAGAGCAAGCATTAGAATTATTTAAAAAATAGAAAGTAGGTCATGGGGAGCATTATCAAATGGAAAATGATAGCAGAAATATGGCCTCCTCTTTTTCTGTCTGTCGCTTGCGTTATTACTGCAAACCATCCCAAATTACTCACAGTAAAAAGAAAAAAAGACATGGTACTCTTTTAACCCAATATAGGCAGACATCTTGCTGACTCACAGCAATAGCCTTCTTAAGGCCGATGCCAAAGATATTATGGGAATGATTCATTAAAGGCCAAGGTTTTTAGCTGGTTTTATCCAGCTCTCAGGGCAGCCTGACTCTGGGACATTGGATCTCAATTGCAAAGTGGCCCATTTCCCTCAGACATCACCACTGCAGTCTGTTTCAAGAGCCTCCTTCTGCCTTTTGGCATGCTGGCCATGGGGCAATCAGCTGTTCCTATTTCCAGCACCAGTGTTTACTTTTAAATGTAAAATGTGTGTTGTTTCGGGAGGGAAATGAGCACTACTTTGGACAGACGATGTGAGCAGAAGATTACCTTAGGAGCCCAATAGAAATGAATCAGGTATAGATTGATGGCAGCTACGGCTCATTAAGAAAGAATGTGTGTGTGTTTAATAGATGCACTAATTCTCAGCCACTCAGGAAATGGCCCTTGGGCGGGTCTTCCAAATGGCACACAAATATTTACTATGGACTCAAACACTTTAGTAAACAATGCAAGCCTGGGCATGGGAGGTATGGGCAAGATTGCCTGGGTCTGTGATACGGTACAGTGATATCATCACTGGCTAGTTTGGCTTGGTGCTCCACCAGAGTCAGCTGGGCTCTGAACTGCTTAGATGACTCATCAGCGTGCATGAATTCCTCCATCCTCTCCCTCAACCCTAAGAACTCTTTGTACTGATGAGTACAGATGAAGTTAAAATCCACCCCCGCACTCCTCTTCAAAGGCCAGATGCAGGCCAGGAACTGAAGCACTCCAGACCGTTTTTTGTTCAAGTCTGAAATGTTAGCATTCAGTCATCACATTCATTTCCTCACATCCAAGTGCTCTGAGAAAGATATTTTTCCCAAAGAATTGCCTGTGCTATTTTAACACAAGAGGCCTGACTTTTCAGCATTCACGTCTCACATTTCCTTGATGTGGGGTATATCCATGGCTCTCTGTGTGCACACATGGGGGCGTGTGTGCTATGCATGACTTGTTTGGTCAGTACATCCTAAGAAGTGGGTCAGAGTGCCCTAGTTCTCAATGTGTGGGCGTGCACGCGTCTGTGTATTGCATTTCCGTGTTATTTTGTCCTGATTGACTTATCTGCAAAAACATTTTCTTGCTCCAGCTCTCTTGCTGTTCAGTGGCATGTTATTCTCTTGTTTACCTCTCTCAAGGTGAACAAAAGCTTCTAATTCAACTTTCCTCTGGTGCATTTGCTCACTTGTGGAAGGCCTGGAACCACTGCATTTGGTCAGGTAGCTTATGTTTGGTCTTATTCAATCATGTCAGAGCATATTGAATTTACAAATAGCGGTCACACCGCATGTGTAAGTGAGCTACCCCGATGAGTATGTGCAGCAGGGCTGGGCTGCAGATTACATGATATAATAGTGTTTAGGCATCGCCTCTCCTTTTAAATTCCTTTAACCTTGACTCCCCTTAAATGCAGGGAGAACACATCTGCCAGGCTGGTGTCAGACATTAGTAATACACACCGCTCGGGCAGCATTGTCACTTTTTATTAACGCCCAGAGCTTTGCATGGACACCAGCTGTTGCATCAAGTGAAAAAGCCTTAGCGGTATGAATGACCTTGACTTTAACTGCCGCTCTTTTGGCTCTTCCCCTTTTTAATTCTTTTGTTTGGTCTCATACATTTTAAATGGCTTAAATGGATTACCATTCCTGACAATGAACGGCAGTTAGGAACTGACTTTTTTTTAGATAAAAAAATACCAGCAAGTGTGTTCAGGGCTGGGGGGTTGTAATGTGGAGGTCAGTGGATGAAATGAAGGTTGTATTTTAAGATGTAATCCGTTGCAACGGCACTGACATATTCCAATGTCTGCCTTTTGTTCATTCTATGACTCTTATGAAGAGTGACCTACAGTGACCCTGTTCTGTTCCTGGTGTCTTGTAAGTAAAAGAGGAGCAAAAGAGAGAGTGAAATGGATGAAGAGTAGGCCAGCCAGAGGAAGATGAAGCTTTCACCCCTTCACATAGCTTTCCCTCCCCTCTCACATGTACGTGGCTGACTGTAGGGCTAAAAATCACTTTAGAATGGTGCCTGTTCTGTCATTGGCTGACATTGTCAAGGATAATGGATAATCACCACAGAAACCGTAGAGCAGCTCATTGGTGCTGTGGTGTCCCACAGTGGGGGAGGGGGTTGTAGGTCAGGCTTTTTGGGTGCCACTTCCAATGAGATGACATGTTAACAGATGTGTAAGGTCATTTTCAATGTATACTCCTGGGGAGATAATGTGATAGTAATGCACACATCATACACTCTTGGAAGGAAAAGGAGGAGAGCTATGTGCTTTAGGTGCTCAGTATAGAGGACTGTTATTAAGGTCATTTATTTGTTGTCAGTGCTCCGTTACTGAGGAGAATATGTTTTTTCTTTCTCTCGCTATAGCATGACTTGACATTGGTTCTGTCATTACATGTCTCTCAAGAGGCTAAAGGCCTCCAATTTGTTTAAAGAGTAATTCAATCTCAATGTGAGATAGTTACTGCAGTTGCCTTGCTGTATATAAACTAACACTGTGCAGTGTCATAGTGTCTCTGTGCTGCCTTGACTGCTCTGTATTAAAGTTTATTTGGACAAAAACATAGACAAGGTCAACTGTAATTCCAAAGGTTTACTGGCAGCAGCAGAGAGATTAACAGAATTTCCCATGTTGAGACCGTGTTTTTTTCCCCATTCCCATTTACCCTCACTAACTGTATCATGGCATATTAGTTACTCTAACAATATATGTTGAAGGTAAACATGTTTACTGTGCTTATCAAACATGGTGTTACAGGGCATTCTATTATAATTGCGTTAAGCTCACTGGCGGGAAAATAGCCCTAATCCTGAGCATCTAAGATTAGCATGACAGCAGACGTCAGATGGCCCAGTGTGCCCAGGTTGGCTTTTGTTGCTGTCAGATTTAGGTCAACAGCTTAAAGATGGCCTTGAACTGTAATTGATGCGGATGGGTCCATATCAGTTAAATTATGCTATTCTATACAATACTGCATAGTCTGAAATGTCTGATCAGACTGGACATTTGGTTTGAAGAGGACTTTAAATTGCCAACCTTATTGTTTCTAACTGCAATTCAGACATGCTAATCAGCCTAAATCCAGTTTCTAATCCGGGCTCATTTTCAAGGTGGCATTAAAAGTGCCACTTTGTTTCCCTTACTGTCATGACAACCTGTGAACCTTGACCATGGGGATGGATTTCGGCCTGGTTGGAGGCTTGCTGCCGTGTTGTTTTTGGCCCTTGCTTCTGTTCTTTGTGAGGTATTTAGTCTGGCGGTTGCGTGGGTTGCCATGGCCTCTCGTCATAATCAAGGGCTGCTGTCCTGTTGTGTGACCTGCTATGTTGGTCCACTCAGCGGACACCAAAGGTGAGGACGGCATTGGGAAAGGACACGAACAGCAGCTGAGGCGAGGTGGAAACTCTGTATTAATTAACCTTTATGGGATGTGTCCAGGACTGTCAGAGGTGTCCTGTATCCACGGAAACCAAGCTGACAGGGTTCAGAGCAGAGGTCTCCTAGGGCAGCAGTGCTGACACTGTCATGGCAACTAGCACAACGGTCACCCTAGTGTCACTGGTTCTGCCCTCCTGACAGTGGTGTGGTGTGACAGGTGCACCTGATCCTGAAGCCACCATTACTCCTCAATATACATACACAAAAAGTACACAAGCACTTGACAGTAATGTTCAGCTTGTCTGTCAGCTACTTCCTTGCTGTGATTCTCCTCTGTCGTTGTCCTGCATTTAAAAACGCAGCTCACATCATATCAGTTCAGGTTTTGGTCTTGTGTACTGGTTTAAAAACAATTTGGCCTGTAAAAAGCTAATCTTGGTAACATATTAGCAACTGGCCAGGTATTAATACAAATAATGCATTTATTGAGGTACAATAATAGCTTTCCCCGTAGTATGTATGTATGAGAGTGTGCATGTTCATATTCAGTATCTATGTCTTCAAACACATCTTCATTCTTGTGTCTACGTAGGAATGCTTAAATGCTTATTATTGTGCATGTGGGTGGGTGGCTTCTGCCTTATGCAGACTGAGGGTTTTCTTCGTGTGAGATGCTGCTCAAGTGCATAAGGAGCAGAAGGTGGTAGGGGGGATAATCCACTGAAATGACAAGCTGCATAAGAAATTATTCACAGCTCTCACAAGGCCCTTCACTTTTGAAAGGCATCGCTGTGAGGGGCTTACAGCTCAAGACCTGAATGTTTTCAAGGTAGTGGTCTTGAATTTTCAATTTGGATCCAATCAGGCCTAATCTACATTTATCGTCTGTTCGGTGGCTGTGAAGGGAGAGTGCAGAGAGGAGAAGGAGCTGTGTGCAGTCAATCTGAAATGTTGCTAAGTAACAGAGATGGCAGACAAGGTGGTGAAATGAATGTGATATAGTGCTTTGCAAATCCCTGCTTCTCACACAATTTCTCCTTTTTCTCCTCTTTTTCTCCACCCATCCATCTCTGTTTCCTCCCTTCCTTCTTTTTTCTCTCATTCACTACCATAGGTCCCCCATGTGAGATTTGCAAAGCTAAAAGGCGCCACGGACAGAACCACATCCAGGCCGTAGGACAGACATCCCAAACATCCACAGCCACGGAATGTGTCAACATCTTTGTGGTGAAATCCCGCCGACTCCTCGCTTGCTACTCACATAAGCCTGGAGCTGGGCCTTCTGGGATCCTACGGTGTTTTACAGGCAGACAACAATGCCTGGGAGGCCCCCCTGCCCCACATTGCCTCCAAATATGGCTGCTGTTTTACCACAGTGCTAACTCTGCAGAATAAAAAGAGGGATCTCCTTCCGGCCAGTGAATCTTTCAGCCTCTTTTTGCTATTTAGGAAGTACATGCCACTATTTACCAGATGACATAGTGGACATTTGTTTCCCAGTAGCCGGCTGAACTATACGAGAGGATCCTAGTATTGAACATGACTCATGGGGAGGAGCCTGGCCCTGAGACACACAAGGATTCAGCTGTTTTAACTTATCTGGAAGGTTTACTGATGCATCCAGTGGTGGCCGGGCCTGGGGCCACGGCAGGTGGGAGGTCTGAGGCTGCCCGCAGCAATCAGGAGCAAGGAGACAAAGGGGGTGGGCCCTACCAACTGCCCAGCCATGGGCCCACAACTCCTAAGACTGGAACCAATGGGCCCACACTAGGTTCTTCACAGCACTTGAAGAAGGCCCGCCTACTGCGTTCTGGAGCCTGGACTGATCCAGGGAATCAGCGGATGAGCTCACCCCCAATAGAACTGAATGGCCAAGGGGGAGGCCTACAAAATGGAGCACAAGAGGGATCTCCTCATGCTGGGGAGAGCACCCTGTTGGCTTCACTGCTTCAGTCATTCAGCTCACGGCTTCAGAGTGTGGCAATGTCTCAGCACTCTAATAAGCCACCCAGTGAGTGTTCCTCTCCATCCAAGGCACCACTTGCAGACAAAGACCCACTTCCTGTGTATGGGACGGCTTCGAGCCGCTTGAAGGGCCTAATGAGAAAGAGCAAACTTCAAAATCACAGCAACACACCTTACAGTCGACGGGTACACAATCAGGACAGGCCACCAGAATCACCTCGGTCAGCGCATAGCGCCACACCTCCCTCTGCACCAACAGCTACTGAATCGGTATCCTGTGCGGAGCGTCTAAAGGCAGTGGCCAACATGGTGAAAATCCGTTCCAGTCCAGCACCTTCACCCAAGCCCAGTGTAGCCTGCAGTCAACTGGCACTGCTTCTGTCCAGTGAAGCCCATCTTCAGCAGTATTCCAGAGAGCATGCACTCAAAGCCCAGCTCTCAGGAAGATCTGCAAGCGAGAGACTAGCTGCCATGGCAAACCAGCAGCATGGCCAAGACATAAGACCACCTAGTGTGGGAGGGAGTCTGTCTGGAGCTGCAGACACCTTAAGCTCCATCACAACCCAAAACGGAATGACAACCACAAATACAACAACAATACCCTCTCGAACAGCCCTGTCTAGTCCACAGAGCCCCTCTTTGCAACGTGGCCATAGCCAAAGTTCCCCAGCCACTCCCCCAACTCCTCCAAGCCACACTCACAGCCAACAACCTAAGGAGAAGCGAGGCTTTGACTCACGTCCAACCCGTCCCCCACAGACATGCAGCAGCTTGCTCCTACTGCTACTCAACAACCACAACAACCAGAAGCAGCTGACCAAGAATGGGCACCTGGAGGATAGTTGTGGCATTCTGCCACCAAGTGGTTCCTCTTCAGCCACATCGGACAGCGAGTGCTCCACCCAGGAGAGGAGCCTGACCAAGGACAGCAGTGATGCGGAGAGTTCCTATTCGAGTTGCTCTCCCATTGACCTCTCAATGAGAAGCCGGGCCAATACACAACACACAGGGCCGAAAACTACCACCCCCTCTTCCTCCTTCTCCTCCTCCTCGTCCACTTCGACCTTCTGTTCTTCCACAACGGTGTTTTCTTCCACCCCTGTTGCATTCTCTCCTCAATCTTCAGCTCAACCCTCTGCCTCAAACCTTTCACCACCCTTGACTGTTGCTTCCTCTGTCTCCAATGTTATTTTCTCATCTTCCACCTCCTCTATCTCTACCTCCTCCCTGGACAAATTAACAGAATCTTTAATAAACAAGTGGAAGCCAGAGGCATTGGGATCAAAGTTGTCCATGAACAAGGAGTCTGAAATGAGCCCAGACCTAAAATCCCACCCTAAGGTCACACTAATGCAGCTTCTTCTTGAACGCAGAAATAATGAGATGGTTAATAAAGGTGTAGTTAACCAGGATTCACCACTTGATATAACTATGGCCACCATGTCTCAAAGCCCACCAAAGGGACTGGTGCCCTGGGATGACACCAGGACAAAAAGCCCCACAGATAAGCCTGTAGCCCCAGCCCAACCCCACTACTCAGTTAATCGTGACCACAGTGGTGCACTGTCCCCATTCTCCTACCCCTCTCCCCATGTTCAATCCAGCCCATTGGACTTGTGTAAATCTAAAACCTTCCCTGCTGAGAAGGCCTCTGAGCCTGCCTTCAGTGCCAGTAAACTGTTGCAGAATTTGGCTCAGTGTGGCACAGCTTCATCCTCACCACCCATCCCCTCCAGCAAAGGACTGGCCCAGGAACCTGATGCCAACCGGCCCCTTGCTCTTTTAGAAAGGCTCAATGCTCCAATCCACAGGACCACCACCACTCCACTCTCCGACAGACCCTCCGGCAGTGGCACTCCTTTCAGTCGTAAGGAATCTTCTCCTCCTTCTCAAATTGAGAACCTACTTGAGAGACGCACCGTACTGCAGCTCCTTCTGGGAACAGGCTCGGCTAGTGCTACAGTCAGCCGCAAAGAGAGGCCCAGTGGGAGGAGGAGTGTGGAAGTGGCAGGGGCATGCTATGAGAAGAGTCCTGGTACCTCCATCATGTATGACACTTCTAATGGGCCTCCTTTGGACATAAAGGTCAAAACAGAGATCACAGAGGGGATGGGACCATCATCTGCCATGTCTGAGGACTTAAGTGGCAGGAAGAGATCTAGTGGCTATGAAAAGAATAGCCCCCTCTCAGATTCTCAGCAGGACTTTAAAACAGAACCACGGCCTGCAGAGGTCATAGCAAAGTATGGCCTCCTTAGCCAGCTGCTGAAACAACAGACTGCTACCTACTACACCAGTGCTGCTATGCAGACTGAGTCTCAGCCCAGACAGGTTAAAGAGGAACAGAGGGAGTATCCAAGCCCCAATCCTAAAAAGAGACGCCTCTGCCCTGATCACACTGATAGTTTGAGCAATACCAGCTGTTCAAGAGCAGTGGACAGTAATGACACAAACATTTTTGCCTCGTCTGCTGTTCAGGAAGAGCCTGACCACCAGAGGAGTCTGAAGGAAGAGGTGGCTCCACCCAGGAGCCCACCAAGTGAAACCCCTACCAGAGAGAGTCGGGGCTTCAATGTGCTCAAACAGCTGCTGCTCTCGGACAACTGCCTGAAGGAGCTGTCCCAGCAGCCCCGGGGGTCAGCCAGTCCTACTGTCCTGCAGGCCAATGGCAAGGCCAATGGCAGCATTCTCAGTCAGCCTGCCCATAATCACAACTTCCTTCACCTACCTGGGTGGCACCCCCATGGCTCCCTTAACTCAGGGCTACAGAGTAATCTCAGACCACTGCCCACCCCGCCTGCAGGCGACAGCCCTATCTGCAACCCTTGGAGCCGCCACCCAGCTCCATGGCCTGTCAGTCAAAAACGGGACCCCCCTACTCTTGTCAAACAGGAGCCTGAGAGCCCTGTGCGATGGGGTAGTCAGGAAAATGAGGAGGAAGAGGAGGATGAGGAGGGCTGTGACTCAAACTTGGACTCTCCTCGCCTCTCACGTTCCAACCCCATCCTGTATTACATGTTGCAGAAGGGCAGCATTCAGCTGAGGAAAGAGGTGAGGGATCAGGCAGTAGGGACCCAGTCTGTGGTCAAAGTTAAAGAAGAGCCAATCAGTGACATGCATGCCTATGAACACAGTCTGAGCTCCACCCCGCAATCACCAACCCACAACGACAAGCACAGCCACGAGAGCCAGGGGCTGAGCCGATTTTCTGAGTAGAAGTTATATCATCAACAGAAAAATAAGAAGTGGAAATCAAAACCATTGACTCTGTTTTTTCTTTTTTTTTAATGACTTGCCAAATTTGTTTGATGAGACAAATAACAAAGAATGCAAAGCTGAAAACAGGCCTGTCTTAGCAAAAATGTCTAATTGATACAACCAAAACTACATACTGTCTCAGATTTAACCTTTACCATCAGTGATTATCATGCACTACATATTTTATTTTGTCAGATATGAAGTCCTTTACAAATTGGCCTTTTTTTATACTGAATTGCACACATATCACTATCCATGACTTCTTTGCTGCCTTCCCTAAAACATTTAGAGAGAACATTTCAAGTGACATTTATAATTAATGAGTGCAAAATTGTTCACGCTCAGTTCACTGGACATTTATTTATTTTCTACATCAGAACACTTTCAGAGAGACAGAGTCCCATCAATTTTAGATAAGAATCCAAATAAAGTCATTATCAAACAGTCACAGCAGTCTATTACAACAATTTACATGAGACATTCATCCAAAGGACGTTGAAAACAATATTAACACTGCGGTTGCTTCGGTGAAGGTCTTACCATGACGAATGCTTTGTCTTGCTTTTTATAAAGATTCATGGTGTGGTATGATTGCCAATGAAGTGAGTATATATCAGCAGAAGTTTTAATGGTCACAACTCATTGTATTTTACTTTGATTTGAATTGAACTTCTAAGGCTAATATTCGACAGTGCAAATTCAGGGTAATGATGTTTGTGCAGTTTTCAGCAGGTGGGTCAACAGAGCGTGTGTGGTACTTACAGTTGAGCAACTGTGTGTAAACAGGTTTCTAGAGCAACAGTTAAAAGGCGACAGTGTCTGAGAAACTTATCTTACCATCCTGGGTAAACCCACACCACTGTTTTTTTCATGCAGTGTGAAGCACATGGCCTTTTCTTTTCATTTCATAGAAAGGAGCACCCAGAGTTTGCACTATTGAACCTGAGTTCTCCGTGTGCTTTTCAGCATAATTTGATGGCATGTAATAAAAAGATGTCAGTGTTGTTATCTGTTGAGAATTTGACAGTTTGTGATTTCTTTTTTTTCCATCATTTTTTAACTGTTGTGGTTTTTGGACATCTTTTCTTTTTGTGGCTCTCTCTGTCTTTTAAATCATAAAATGTCAAAAGAAATGCATGATAATAAAGAGAAGACCACAGGTACATCTTTGTTTCCAAAGCAGCTGGATGTGTGTACCTGGCCAACAATCGCCAAGACATGTTGGTGTTTTGAGGGATATCTGGTATCGAGCTCCTTACTTTGATTGAACTGTATTCTTTTCAGTTACTTTCACACACTGCTTTATCCATTTAGTCTTGTGATCTTTTTAATACATATACCTATGAAGTATGTCTCTTCGATTAATACATTTTCACAACGGTTAAATATATTTGTGTAAATAGTACTTTCAGTATGAAAGATGACTATTTTGTAATGTTTAAGAAAAGATATGACCCTAGTTTTTAATGCCCTGACATGTAAATATGAATTATATGCGTACAAGTGTACATACAAAGGCAGAGGATGCTATGCCCATCTTTTTTTTGGTTGGTTTGTTCTTTGCATGTGTCTCTATGTGGTAAATGATAATCTATCCTGCGCTGTGTTGTGTAATAATGTCTGACTCTCCTCACTGCTGCCTGTTGCATGCAGACGCATGGGAACTACCTGTGTATCCCTACTGGTGATGGGAGAAAATGTCAAGTCTTAAAATAGGTCTTTTTTATCACACAGAGAGGTTCGTTTAGAATATGATCAGTCTCTAAATAACCACAGGCTGTTGAGCAAGTTGATAAAATGTGTGAAAAATAAACGTGCATTGAATATTTTTGTGATTTTCTTTTCTGTTACTGGTTAACAAAGCTCTGTGAAAGAGCTTTAGTGGCGGATTGACGTACAATCATGGATCTGCATTGTGCATCTAAGAAATACATTTGTAGCAGCAAATATAAAAAAAAAAAAAGATGTTTCATTTTTTCATGTGAAGACCTGAAACATTATATCATTTTTTATGTTTTCATTTTTGGTGTTCATTTGCACTGATATCTCAAAAATAAAGTACTAAAATGCATGACCTAGTATGAATGTGTTCCTCTTTTTCTAGTTTGCCATTCAGAATATTTGTTTGACTATGTTCTCTCAGGAAAACGTTCGGGTACAACCATAAAATATGTTTGTATTTGTCAAGATTCTTTTCAACAATACATGTGTTGAAATATTTACTCTTGTTCAAGGTTCAAGTGTTGCCCAGTTTTTATGTGAGTGGCAGGTTTTACACAGTGAACTTAGTCAGCCAGTAGGGAAGTTATCACACACATCCAAATATCAGACTTTAGCCTCACAATATAGAATTGTATTATTAACAAAGGACATCAAAGACTAATTCACTTTGTGTAATCAAAGACTGGGGTCCATTAGAGTGGCAGGATGTCCTGTATTTGGCCCAAAACTTCTGCTTCTGACTTGGCTGCTGTTCACTGCACTGCTGAATTAACAAAGGCAGGAAAGACACTGAGAGGAGGGAGGAACACATAGAGGTCACCAGATGTACGCTGAAGGCCCAAGGATGTGCCTTACAAAATGGAACACGTATATCTTCTATTTAGAGCCCGAAATAGATCTCATTGTACAGTCAATACCAAACCTGAGTTCTTGTGTTCCCTCTAGAAAGCTGTCCACTTTGTGAAACATTTCTCGACTTGAGAAAAACAGCCTGTAGCGTGAGACTGCTGAAGGTGAAGATGAGTTCAAGCTAAACTTCCCTGGCACTGGGTTTGAATATGAAGTCCAGTGAGTGAACAGACAGCTTTTTGTCTGCAGTGCGCTTTTGAAATCGCAGCGCAGTTCCTCAGCCCTGACTTCCCTTTTTATTTAATCCTCCCCATGACTGACTGCACTCTCTTTCAACTCCCTGTAACCTTTCCCCTCTGCGAACTTCTCCATTTCGAGATTCTTATCAAGGCTGAACCGCCAGTAACCTCTTGATTTCCTCTGATTGCTGAAGCAGCGGCAAACATAAAGGCCGGAGCTGCAAGTTTAATCCGAGGTCAAGGTGTAAAACTTGACAATCGGCTGTTTGTCTATGGCTTCTCTCTTTAATTTCCTGACCTCAGCATGAGGCCAAAAGGATGTGAGCGGCGCACACCAGGCCCCCAATGACTCAAGGACCCGGAAGTCCCACAACAGACATTTCATAGTTATGAGGCCCAAAAGCGATTTCCTGGAGTTACAGATGCTTATTCTCTGACAAACAACTTAATGACGGCACTTAACATGCTCGGTCACGGGTGTATCAGCATGGGAACGCATTCGACTGTTTAAACCACCAGCTTCTCTCACACTCCAGTTTTAGTGTTAATGAGTGACTTTCTTGTGAGGTGCTTTGTTTACTCACATGGAGACCACACTGAGCTAACACTTGTCACTAGTTGTCATGGTGATTGGTGTGATAAATATGCTCACAGATGTTCGATCACCCTCTCCTCATACAAGTGTTTGAACTTCGAGCACATGGCATGACCTCATATGTTACGTGAACACACAAACACACACACACACAATGCAATTAGCATTTTATGGTACACGTGACCCCATTTGGAGTGTCGTAAATAATGTGTGAATAAAATGCTGAAAAAACAGATTGTCTGCCTAAACGACAACAGTTAAAATCAGGCAGAGTAGTTTGCCTGGGGTTAATGCTGCTGCTGTGTCTGGATGAGTGTAAAATACATGAGAGCGGCGCCTCAAGTCAGACAACAAAAAAAAAGAGGTTAAAGTAAACACCTGGGGAATCTCCTGCGCCGAGAAAGGAGGTCAAACCGGTTTATTTTCTCAACCTTATACCAGTTCCCCAGTGGCCCTTCGCTTTTGAAGATGTACCTCTTTGTGAAGTCTGTTCCTTAACCTCAGGGGTCATGACCTCTTCCACCCCCCCCTCACCATGACCTGGCTGATCCTGTTTCCCGGGACAGGATCAACTGTTGGCCTGCAGCTGTGGCACCCCGCCTCCCTCCCTCCTCACACACACACACACACACACACACACTAACCAACAACACACCACCAGCACCTTCCTCCACCCTCCCCTCCCCGCCATTACACTCAGACCATTCTTCTAACGTTTCATAAATATGACAAGTGGCAGCATGGGTTGAGTCCTCTTTTTTTCTCTCACGCCTGACAGCCTCTTAACCCGTGCTGCTTCCTGTGGCCTCCTAGTCTACATACATAAAGCGGTAATTAATCATGAATAAGCAGTAAGCTTGATGTGGAGCACAAGAGTGGAACTAATAAGTGAAAAGACAACTTTCTTTAAAAGTGAGCTGGTTGTAATGCATCAGATGCGAGTTGAGTTATTTTTTATTATATTCGCTAAAGTCAACGATGGCTATTTCGTAAAGCTCTCCTACTGATAGCCCTGTGCAAGCATGTAAACAGTCCCGATGTAATATTCATGACGAGTGAGAGTCCCTGCAGTCCACAGAGCAGCCTGTCAGCTTGGGGATCTTGGCTGACATTGAAAGAACATGGATGATACTTGCCATGTCCGACAAGCACAAGAGTAAATGTTTTACAAACTGGCTAGGGAGAAGGAGCAATGTCAATCACCGCTCTGCCAGTGTCTTCTACCTCTGCAGATCTCTCATCACACGCTGCTGCTCATACACTACGTCTGGAAGAAAGAAGCAAATCCCCTCTGTGGTCATTATTTTCAGAGGTGATTCATTTCACTCTTGACCCGACCTCAACTCGTTCTCAGTTTGAACTTAGAGAGAGCAAACAATCAACTGTCATCTCATTAATTTCTAAGTCTTTCATGTGAAAAGTCTCATCCTCAGGAAATGTATAGGCCACTCATTTGCTGGAGGTTTCATCAGAAACAACACCGTGGTTGATCTACAGGGTCGTGAACTTTTTAAGTAAATATTTGTCAGAATCCCCAATTGAATGAGAAAGGGCAGCTTAGTGTCAGCCGGTCTGGCAAAGACGAGCTCAGGATGTGAACCCTGTGCTGTGGGGGTTAAGGGCCATTTAAGATGAAGCATGCCAAATTTAACTGTGAGCTTTTGCTCTGATGTTCCGTTCAGTGTGAAGTCTCTCGGGGAAAAGAATAATGATAATAATAGAAAAATGCATTTGGCATTCAGAAGGTATTTACATACATTTTAAAAACAAGAGCACTTGAAAGTTTGACAGTATATAGTGGAGGATGAAAAAAAGACTGTTGTTCATCAATTAATGGCAAGTGTAGTTACCATAGACTGTAAATAAAGATGGATGACATAAGAGCTCCTCAAAAGTCAAGCCAAAGCATCACAATCGCCACCTGGTGGCTGACTGATGAACAGGTCGTACATCCTCCTCTATGTTAACAGATGGGACATGGACCAAACGTAAATGTCAATGTACACGTCAAATTTTTTTTTCTCAAAGATGTTCTCTGTCATTTTATGTACCCTAGATCATATCAAACTGACCTTTGTTCATTTTCACATTAAGTTTGGTTTTAATAGAGTTGTTTGATGCAATAAAAATATGATTAAACATCAATCGTGATGTTTCATCCATCTGCAGATCGCTACTGTCAACTGTGGCTCCAATTATGCAAGATGGCATCATTTCTCTCCTGGATATTTCTGCTTCATATCTGGATAGTGGAACGAAGTGGAGAATAAACTTCTATGGTTGTTACGTTTATAGTTGTAACGGTTGTAAGCTACGATAATAAACCTGTTAAACATTAGACCTGCACCAGTATGTTAGCTCTATGATGTTTTGGGCATGTTGCAATGTGTTTGTTTGCCTTTAGTTCATTTGATTGATTGATAGTTTAAAGCACCACAGAGCTTCACGGCTCATAACATGGCTGTATACTGAGAAGGATGTGTAATTTCTAATCCATTTTACTGAACATAGGAGCTAAACTTTGAGGGATTATGGATTATTTCTTGAACATGCATCCAGACCGGTATAATATACCATATGTAGTAGAGACTTTGAGGGATTTATTAAAGGGAATTTTTTGGGGAAATAAAACCTATCACTATTTTGACATGTCAGATTCCAGTGAATCATTTCTAATAAGAAACATTGCTTCATGTCTTCACTCCCAGACTACTCAATATCTGTCCAAATGTTAAATATGGTAAAAAAATTTCTGTCTGTCAGTAGTTATGGAATCGTATAACTGCCAGAAGGAACAATTTGATGCCACATTGACCTTTGACCTTTTGGTCATCACCAAATGTCATCACCTCATCATTGGTTTGAATTCTTGCATGATGGCCAAAAACAGATTTTGTGAGGTCACAGTGAACTTGGCCTTCGACCTTTAAGTGGATGTTTGTGCCAGAGAAAGATTTCCCGTATATACTGTATATATCGTGCTCATGGGAAGGGGACAGACGTGCGGACAACCCGGAAACATTAAGCCTTTGGCCACGGCTCCTCACAGGCAGAAAATATCATAATAAATACTAAAGGCAGGTTATTGCTGATGAATGGGGGCTGACAAGTTGAGGTGGTGGATGTCTACCGTTATAAAAATTAAAAGCGAGAAAATGGCTGAAATGGTCTCAAAGAAAGATCTTTTCAGGATGCCCTACATCCAGCCATGACAGGGTTTAACTACTCCATTCTTTACTCTGTCATAAAATCAATGCTCATATTGCACTCTGACAAAAAAACAGCAAAGGGAAAGGACACAATCAGTGTTGTTTATAATTAAGTGAACTGTGTTTTATTGCTACCATGAATCTTTCCAACAAAATACATTGATGTGTGTTCTCTGACTGACTGTGTTTCTCGCTGTGCTTTTATTCCGCTCAGGTAAGATGGATTCAGATTGTCTTCGTGAGCATCTATGACAGACGTTTGTATTTGATATTAAATGTGGGGATCAGCAACTAAAATCTCTGCGTGACACAGTAATTTCCCCCGGGCCGCAAACACACCGAGGCTTATCTTGTGTTATATGAAGACCAGGACTTCATAGATGGTCCTGTGAACTCGTATGAGAAAAAAATGCTCTCAGATGACACATCATTATTCATGGCTTAATGTTTTATGACAGATAAATATCCTGTTGGGAGAATTTAATTCAGCAGTGTTGAAAATAACTTCACTGGAGACTGGCGTTTGGCTGTTATATTGATGGACTGGCCACTACCTCCAGGAAAGCAAATTCTGAATTTGCAACGGTGGGATGCCATGTGTGACCTCATTACTTTTCTGATGTGCACGCTAACCTCACATTAGAGACTGTGTCAAACTATATGTAATATGAAGTTCTACACCTTGTGCCTTAAAATAAAAGGTGCACGATGATTCATTTCAGTGTGTGGAGGAACCGGACGCTGCCTGCTTCAAGAAGAGATCCTTGCACTTATAGGGATTGTGCCAACTCATTTGGACTTAAAGCCATTATGTGATGCACTACACTCATAAAAAAGGATCTCAACTCCATTTCCTACAGTATAGTGACCAGCACAATGGTCTGTTACAGAGTGTGTTGATGATATTGGAGGATACGTTCTCAGCCAGAACCAGAGGGAATTAATTGCTGCAATCCCTAAGTTAATAATAAAAAGAATGCTTTACTCATAATAACTCTGTCCATCTGCAGCCTTTGAGCCCGGCCGGTCCCTGAAACCCCTCGGTAACAACACGGACTGTGAGGCATGGGCACAGACAGACTCAAGGGGGTAGCACAGAGAGGACAGCCATGGATGCATTTCAACATTTTGTTTCCAAAACATTGTTGCAATATAATGTGTATACAGAGAGTCTGCATGGAGCCAACTGAACCTGGTGTGTTTGTAACAGGACTTTTAGCGTCTGACTGGGAGCCATGGTTTGTGACGATGGCTAAAAAATGAGAATCCTGGGGGAAATGTCTGCGCCCTTATTTCTCACACATGGGAAGTGTGGTATGGTTTGTTCACATTCATGCAGGATGCTCAGGATCTATACAGTTCGATGACATTCTCAACCTTTTTTAACCCAGTCCTTTCTATTCTGCAAAGCATGCACAGAGTGAACCAAACTAGAACTAACATTAAACCATTAATGAATGACAATACTTCTTCTGCTCCTATGACACAGTAAGTAAAACAGTGTGCTAATACCTTCAGTGGGCAGGCTAAAGGTTAAAGATACGGTAGGAGGACAGGACAAGTAGATGTTCTGCGTATCTATATAATCAAGGAAACCAAAATCTACTCATGCGCCGCAGATGAATTTGAAATTCAAATTGGAATCTCAATATGCAGTATGTGGCCTTAAAGGTCTCCCAGTACAGAATCATCCACAATCTATGAGGTTTATCAGTAAAATCTATATATCAGGATACTGATGGTGCCATTTTAGGCCTTTGATCAATTGTAAATGGTCTGTATTAACATATCACCACTCAAAGCACTTCACAGTACAGTTTTACCATTCACCCAATCACACACGTGTTCATACAGTGCATCCATGTGCAGCACTTTCTCTTACACACATCGCTTACACACTGCCAGCGTAGCCATCAGAACTATCGAACTATCTACCTGCTGGAGAGTGAACCACCCTAACCCACCCTTCTTCAGAACAGCACTCCTGTGACGAAATATCCTTTATTTTACGAATTTCCCTTGCAATGATTTTATAAATCTTTATCAACGTGCAGCTGTGACGTACAGTAGACTTTATGTGTGGTGGATTACTGAATCAGACAGAGAGCAGGGGGGATTTTAAATATCCTGGTGTGAGTGAAGCTATTATCATACAGCCCTCAGGCTCACTTTCAGGATACGTTTTGATCTTCAACAAACAAGCCTGAGCTCTTTATATTGGCTATCAGCTTGTCAGCCAAGGATCTATTCCGACTGCAGCGGCTACTGTTTGACTTTGCCAATTGATTCATCAACTTATTTTCTGATTAGTTTCCTGGCAGCTTCTGAGATTCTCTGACAGATAGCTCTACCTCCTGCCTTGAGGTCAAACTGTGTGTGAGATTTGTCTGCTCAGGAGATGTTTTACTGTCATTCATGATTTCATCGTGCCTCATATAGAAGTATAGGATATTGATTGCGGTGCAGTGATGAACATTGGAAAATGGCTTTTTGACTTATAATGTCACTTGATTACCAAATTGAGTCATTTTCATGAGTAATTTCATTTTCCACAGTCCTGCTGTGACTGTGTGTCATTATGCAAGCTGGAGAGGATAGAAGGATGTTGCCCTCTGCTGGTCAAAAGCTGAATATCAGTGCCACACTCAGCAGGTTATATTTGTACTGAAGGAATCATTAAGGCCATGCCAAAAAAATATATTGATATGTCCAATACATATATGTGTATATATGTAAATATCCAACTAGAATCAAGGTTAATTACCCTTATAATAAACCTGAAAAATGTATACTCATGACACCATCTTTCTTACATTCCTGTTGTTTTCGCAAAATCCTTCCACACAACACCACAAAGTTCTGACTGCTCCATTAATATTTATATGCACTACTTAGATGACACAGTTCATGTTAACAAAGCACGCTGACTGCTTCACTTATAACTATTACAACAATGCTATTCCTGAACATCTAAAGGATGACCCAGTTCTGTGTGAGAGGACTGTTCTCTCCCATCTTGCACTGAATTAATAACAGCTGACAGATCTGAATGCCCAGTGTTTGGATGTTGGTGTTATTTCATCTGTCTGAATAATTAGGACGGGGAAATTGGACAACTGAATTAGTCTTTTTTGACAAACTCGCACTGCAGGAATGTCCAGAAATCCACACTTTAAATAACCTTTCAGAGATTCCTTTGAGAATTGACAGAGGATTACTGACTGATGAAGGTAACAAAAATATCATCGTATTCCAAATTATTCAGGGAACTATTCCAACACAACATTGTGAAATTAACTCACCACAATGACAAGAAAATATGGACTGAATAATAAACACACAAATTACTTGAAGCTTGATCTACAGAGGATCTGCACCTAAATAAATGCTGTTTAGAAAAAAAGGGCTGGGTTTTTCCTGAAATGTTGCATAACAAAAAGTATAAAGTTGGAAATACTCAAAGGACAAGGATCCTCTCAAAGTAAGACTTTAGTACAGTACTTGAGAAAAATTTACATCCACCTAAAATATCAGCTTGGGTGTTGTTGTAGCTGTGGAAATGATCTGCATCTGAATCTGCACACAATGAAATCCAATTATGTTCAAATAGCAAGTCTCTTTAGTGCAATGGTGAAGTTCTTCAAGTTTGTGATCTTGTTATTTTGCCACATTGCCTGTATTAAAAAGGAGCTGCATAAAAAGAGCAGAAGGGAGCAGGTGTGTATTTCACTATATATGAAGAGTAAATGCTACAACTGTAGAAGCCTTTAACTAACTACAGTAAAATTATATTGTGAGAACAATTAATTAAAGAGAATAGCCAGAGGGAAAATTTAATAATCTATAAGGTCAATAACCAAGCACTGAAGTGTTTCACTGGTGGAATTTAAGGAAATCAAACACATATCCTGCATTTATTCATTAAAGATCTACAACATGTTCAGAAGATAACAAACTGGAACCTCTTTATATCCAACATTAGCTTATTTTGCTTCAATTCCTAATCCATATAAACAATATGTATACTTTAACACTGTTTATCGTGTTATATACAAAAATTAAATAAAGCACTTCTTTCAGTATGACCTGACAGTGACATTTTTTAAATTGAAATAAAAACTATCCAATCATTATAGCCTACACATTTTCAATACAAAATTAAGCAATTATTTCACAAATACACTCCCATTTATTGCTGTTGTCATGATATCATAATAACTAAATTGTGCAAATCTCTTTGCATTTTGGCTTATATGTTAAGTTAATATCATCCCACAAAGCAGCTAAAGTAAGTACATTGTTTTCATTCTTTATATAGGAATGGTTGCTTGTCTCTGTGTGTGTGGCCCTGTGATCAACTGGTTATGTCTCCAACCAAACTCTTGCCCAATGTCCACTGATGGCTCGATCTCTCCCCACGGTCCTCAAAGGTTAAGTGGTATAGATAATTAATGAATTGGTGGATGGATGGATAGTTATCTTTTCATTGGATGAAATGAAGTTAGACTGAACTTACTGATGTATGTGTTAAATTCTTGATTCTACTTCCTCTGTGTTAAAAACAATGTCTATAACAACAAGTTTGTAAGAATTCCCAGGAAACTGAATCACCACCAAGAGAACTCCAGGTATGATAAAGGATTTGATCCAGAGAAATAAAAAAACAAGTAAAAGACAATACCTGCTGAGTCTACACAACTTCTTAAACCAATGCTACTGAATGGGAAATACAGTACAAGCACTCACATACAAATACAAATGAAATGCTACAATTGGTATTCAAACTTATTTAGTTTGCAACATATTTGGAATCAATAAAAACATTAAATAACACAGCTTTTGTATTAAAAGTAACACCACCTACCCACAATAGAAATATTATTCCTAACTCAACATCACATTTAGTGTTGCATTATCAATGTATTATTATTGGTTTACTAGTCCTCACTTGTCTTATAATTGTCACGTTATAATAATGTCATCATTTAGTCAATCAATAAAATTAAACTCACGATAGAAATATTATCCTCATCAGGTCTCGCAATCTCATTTTACAGTGGCATTATCTACGGTTTACGGTCTACGATACCTACGGTTGTCAAGTTGGAATCAATCAAACTTTATCAATCAAATTTTATTTGTATAGCCTTTTTTCACAAATCACAATTTGTCTCATAGGGCTTAAAGAAGGTGTGACATCCTCTGTCCTCAACAACAGTAAGGAAAAACCTTTAACAGGGTAAAAAGAACGTAGAAACCTCAGAGAGAGCCACATGTGAGCGATCCCTCTCCCAGGACGGACAGAAGTGCAATAGATGCCGTGTGTAATGGAGAACATCAGAAAGATAAGGGTATTTGTAGCATTGATAAGAATAAACACTTTGTATCATAATGGAAGGTCAATAAAAATGTATGGCTTATTTTCAGTAATGGTCGAATATCTGAGGAGAAATATTATATAACAAGCAGTCTTATTGTAATCATAGTCCATGGTCAGCAGCCACCACGATCATGTTCAACAATGAATCCATCATTTAGTTTATCAATAGAACTCACCTGTGCTCAAAAGTTGAAATGTTTGCTAGTTGAACATTTTACTAAGGTAGCACATAAATTAACATTTAAAGCTGCATGCAGAACGTGTAGCATCTCTCAAGTTTGAGTTCTATTTAAAATTATTTGCAAACACATTTGCTTTTCCATTTGGAAAATGTTGAGAGGGAGCTTGATTTACTGAGTGTAATAGTAATAACATACTTATATGAGTTCATGGTATTCAGATGAAACAACACATGTTCACTACATACAGTAAATCTATTATATTATTTGCTCACCAATTTTGTATTGCTTAATCTACAACATTGCAGATGCTCTGTAAAGATATTAACCAGCTAATTTGACTTACCTAGTAAAATTGACATATAGATACATAAACATCCATTCCAAAAAACAAAACAATACATACATTATGTCAAAAATAATTTGAAGCATAGATATACAGAATAGAAAAGAAAATAATGAGAAGGGGGACAGTGTATTATAATTTTTATTATCAACACCTCCAGAGTTATTATTATTTTTAATATTATTATTATTAGTAGTATTAATAGTGTTATAAGTATTATCCTAGATTTTTGCAAAATAGTCTTACCCATGACGTAAATGCAGTTGAGACAGACATGAGCAATCGAGTCCTGATCTGAGCCTGGGAAGAGCAATGTTTTCATGCCTGCAGACGAGCTGCGGTACTCAGTCATGGCGCCCGTGATGTCGCTGATGAAGGAGGGGACCTCATAGCATCGTGTTGTATATCGCGTCAGTGCTAATTATCCCGTGTGTTTAGCTACTCTGGGTTGAAAGACGTTAAACCCCCCTGTGAACCGGCCATGACCGTGGAGCAGAATGTCCTCCAGCAGCACTCTCAGAAGGTAATCTCACACAGGCTAACTTGGCAGCTAGCTAACTTTAGCCCAACTGCATCTGTACATAGTGTCTGGGCTCACGGTGGCTGCAGAGACAGATACAAAGCCCCCGTGGTTAGTTCGGTTCCCTTGGACTCGCTGTGTCAGGATTGCGGGACAAACATTGACCGCGGGGAGGAACCGTTTGTTAACAGCTGGTGAATTTGATGCAGCAAGGCCCAACGCTTCTCCAGCGCAGACCGTTGTCCAATGTTATGCTAGCGGTTAGCCAACGGTAGCTAACGGTGCCACGCAAAGTTGGGTTTAACGGTGGCGTTGTTCGACTAACTTGCTTAATCATACGTCGGCGTGAATTGTCACTTAACCCACTGGTAGGTTTAGCATGCTGAGCTAACGGTGTCGTCAACTGAAATACAGGCCAAGTGGCAGTGACAGATTTAACGTTAACGTCGTCAGCTTCTTAATTCGAGTCTTTTATTTACTGAAGACATGTTGGCGTGACAGCTGCCACCGGCGGTGACGCGCGGTTGGAGGGAGCGTGTGTGTGTCCCAATGTCTCCCCGGTCACTCATCACATACTGGATCTGATATCTTTGTTTACAAAGTGTGGCCAGCGGCGGAGGCACCGCGTCCTGACGCTGGGTGGGGATCCGGTGGCCTCACAGCGAGCCAAGTGTGTGACGGTTCATCAAAACACAACGATCAAGCTTACAATGACCATGAGTCAGTTTTGAAAGGACATCAACTGTCGATTCCGTGGCCGAGGCTCCTGGTTCTGGGATTTGCTCAGCGACCACCGAAGCTCAGCACTGCGCTGCTTTGGTCCGTTATGTAACCACTTGAGTGATGTTGCTAAAACGTGGATAAGATGTTTGCTCTGCCAGTCCTCGTGAAAATAAATGATATTTTTTGCAGATTGTGTAATCACAGCCATGCTTAACTACACCGCATTCAATTCAGTACCGTGGCTCTGCAGCCCAGGCCTACTGTGTTAAATCTTGATCCAACATATCTCACTTAACAACAAATTATCATTCAGAAGATGATTATATGGTTTTTGATGTCTGGAGCCAAAATAAACGTTTCATTAATGCCTCAAACTCGCAAGTAACAGTGTTACACTAACCCCATTAGTCTGTGTGGCCTTTTCAAAATGAAACCTTGATTAACAACAGTGGCAGTAAATTAGGGCTGTAATAGTCTACAAAATGTTTGAGCAATTCAAGTTTAGACACACCTTAATGTTTGTAAATATTCTATTAGATTATATAATTATTATTACATTATTATTTCCATTTATTTATTTGTCCTGACACTTCACAATTATGTTAATCGGCAAGAGTAGTGGTGCTTTTAGATATTTAGCGGTGATGGTGGAACTGGTCATCATATTATTCAGCCTGCAGAGGTGCTCAGGTCTGATTTCTTTTGACAATGCAGCATTGTGTTATGCTCCATCTTCAGAGTGCAGGGTGTGGTGCAGGGCTTCATGTAATGACCTGTAGACGGTGGAATGAGGTTGACTGACTCCTGACTGTAAACTGCTGTACAGCCTCAAAGTTGTCCCCTGTGCCATGCAGAGCATTCTCTGGTGGTGTTATTCACAAGTTGTCACTTAATGGCTGATGACCAGTGTGACAAACAGCCGTGCCAGACATGGCTCATGGGGAAGATAAGCGTGTGTGTGTGTGTGTGTTTGTTTGACTGCTCTTGTGGTTGACTTGGCCCAGATCTGTCACAGGTGGTACTTGTCTCACACTGAACTGACCCTGTCATCCCCCTGGCCAGCAAACCTACATCCATCAGTCTCTGACCAAAAACCACTGTCATCTTTAAGTTTACCTGTCTCCAGTGGTTGAAACGTGGCAAGTGGAGGAAATATGATCTAATGCTTTGACTTCCCTAGTAACCGAGTTTTGTAAGATCCCCACACTGCAAACATGAGCAACAGTCATCATAACTAAACCTTCTGTAATTACAGTATTTTTAGGAAAGGTTTTAATCTTCAGAGGAAATGTACTGTTATACATATTTCTTCAAAAATGTTTGAAGAACAACAGAAATTAGAAACTATGGCCATTTAGTAATATGTTCTGCAGTTTCCCTCCTAGTTATATATCCGACCGGGTCTCAGGTTGGTAAGGCTAGATGCTGTGGTGAACCTTGAAGGTTTACAGGTGTATAGGCCTGTCGCGATATGCAGTAAATCAATTAATTGCGCGATAAATTAAAATGAGCGATAATTTTTTGCCGGCTGCAATAAATTCAGGGATTAAAGTTTTCCGTCGCTATGACGGATGTCCGTCAACTGCGCTCGCATAAGGCTAAAAATGAGATCGATGCAGATCCCATCCGGCAGTCGGCCGCGGCTGCCGGTGGACAGACTCTTGTCTCCGCGCTGCCCGCTCCCGTGCAGGTGTGGGAGGATCTCCCAAACGCTGGCTGGCCCCCGCCGGGCGCATTTCCTCCGTGGTGCGCCGCGACGGCTCCGGGTCGGCTTGGAAAGGCTCGGGGCGGGAGGAACGGAGACCACGGCGAGAAAGGTTTCACAAAAGCGTTCGGGGGGACGAAGGCGGGCGGAAGCCTGCATGCCACAGCCCCAGCCGCGGAGACACGGGGGTCTCCGAGCGGTCTGACACAGGGGTCTCCGCGGAGACACGGGGTCTCAATTGGCTCAGGCACCAAAGTCAGAGTCACGAGTCAGAGTGTGTCTGTTTTGTAATTATTTTTATTTATTTAAGTATAGTGTAAACTTTTGTTAACAGTTCATATATTATTCATAGTTTTAAGTTAAAAAGTTTTTGTATTTATTTATATTTATAATCTACTTTAAACAGTTCATATATTTGGCAATAAAAAAGTCTTTCTTAAATGTCTTCCAGATGTCCAGTTCCAGTGTTCTTTAAAAATAAAAGTTTATTGATCTTCGAAAGGGTGTACTTGCATTATTATGCCATTCTCATTATATAAGTTGAAAATGGTGTCAAAACGGCAATATTATCGCTTATCGCAATAATTTCTGGGGCAATTAATCGCACAGAAAAATGTGTTATCGTGACAGGCCTACAGGTGTATACTTGAGTTCAAAAATGCTGAGTCTGGAAATGTTTGTGGTCTTTCTCATGACCTCAGAGAAGTCATGTAATAATGTAGTTACTACTCATGGAGTCAGAACATCAACATGTTGACTGGTGTCACCTCATGTGTGATCCTCTCACTACAAAGTCTACAGTTCTTTTTTGAAATTCAATTTCAAATATGCTTTACATTCAATTTGTTTCTTTTGGCTGTTAAGGACACGCCCCTCCCTGATTATATATAATCATCAGCCCTAGTGTAAACTGCAGACAAATTGTTATTTATGTGCTATTACTCAAAGACCGGTGAGAACTTTCTTTTCATTCTCTCCACTGACTTTGTGAAAAGCACCTTTGTTGTCGACAACTCACAGAAAGTCATGTACTTGATGGTAGGATTGGAGTCGGGTCCCAAACCAGGTGCACAACAGCCTCCCTGCTGGGCCTGGTTCAATCGAGTGCTTCACATCAGGATACTACAACACGGGTCCTGCTGTGCTGATGTCTTTGACTGATCTTGTCACTGCTCAGTTGTTAATGCAATATGTGGTTGCTCTAATGGTTTATTACTTTGATGACAATAACATTATATAAAATATTTTTTAATAAGCACATTATTTTTATTAACATGTGAGAGACTTTTGTTGTTGTCTTTCTGAGCTAGCATCTTCAATAACTTAAATATTTGTTATACCGAGTTTGTGACTTTGTTTGATATTGTGCCACGTTGCAAGTAGACACTTTAATTTATTTCCAACGCACAACTTTCTGGGTGTATGGATGAGTGCTCTGTATAATTTGATTTAATTTAACCCTGACAATAGTGCAGAATATCTAGTTCTAGGTGTGTCAGGCAAACGGCTCACATTCTACTGTCCGAGTGTAATATCTACCCAAATTACATTTTTGACCAATTTAAATGAAAACCACTTTACCTTTAGCCAGGGTGCTGCTGTAATGCATTGGGTTGTGCACTATGCTCTTGTCTTGTGACTCCTTTTTTTGCATCATCGTATCGGTATCATTACTGACGTGCACCAGACTGCTCATTATCTCCCTTTGGCCAGACAGCTGGCATTTTAGTGGTTGAATAAAGAGTGTAATTTCCAAATCACTACACTGTTATTTTGCAAGTCTGACAGCAAATTATGTGCTGGACCCCTGCAGAATGTGGCTGGAGGTAATGACTGGGATTCAATTTACCACTGTTAACAACATTTAATGCATGTGGCAACGCAGTGTCAGTACAAGTTCCCACTTTGACCAATTAGTGAGTTGTTTGTTACTTCATCTTTTTCACATTTTTTTGAGAAGTGCAGTCCAGATTTATTCACCTTTCCTTCCTTATTCATAGAGCAAATGCATACACTGCTTAAGAGCTGTGCACAAAACTTGTGGGGGATGAAACAGCCTGCGTTATTTGTTTGCTGGTGGTGCTACTTTCTGACATGCTATGCTCCTGGGCATGACTGGCTTAGTTGCTTTCATTGCCTTTTGTGTAGCAGCTGGAGCAACCCCATTAAGATTGTTTAAAATTGTTTGTGGTGCAGTCCAGCGTAGCCGTAGATGTGTGTTGTGTAATCAGTCTTTGGTGTATGAAATGAACCGGCATTAATAGTAACAAGTCCTGAACCAACCCATGTGTTGTTAGTGTGACGCTCCTTTCGTTTGCCTGCTGCACCTGTGAAACCTACTGTACACTGTGTGGTCCTCTCACTCCAACTAAAGACTGCTTCCCTGGACGCTGACACTAAGTGCACTCCCTCATTTATTCAAGCTGTGCATCGCAGATTGTGTTTGTGTGGTAAGGCCATGCAGTCCAGCTGGGGTTGACATCACCAGGCTCACATCGGAGAGCTTCTAATTTGATACTAAATCAGTTTCTCAAGAATTTAGATATGTAACACAACTTCAAACCATGTGAATTGACATTGTATTCTGTATTTTTTGATACAGAGTTATTGTAGTGCAGTTGATACAGTATATCAACAGTATATTTGGAGGGTAAAGTATCCATTTTCAGCCTTTTCCTCTCTCAGCCTTTATCTCTGGATAATGTTGAGTCAGTTGCAGTTGAATGTTGGTTCTACAGAATAGGGCTTTGTCATAACTATTTATACTAATAGCTAATAAATGCTCTCCTAATCTTAGTTGATCAAGACTATAAAAATGTGGCCATTCTCATTATGGTTGCCACTAACAATAATTTTCACAATCAATAAACCTGGCAATAGTTTTTTTATTATTTATGTGTTCATGAAATATTTTGTAAATGTGCCCTCCTCTTTAAAAAACTCTGAAGACATTAATGTTAAAGAAACTGTAACCTGTGGATGTTTAGATAAATGATTAAGTAATAATCTAAAATAGAGGTGATCATTTTCGTAATTAATCTTTAATAGTTTAATAGTAATAATTAAGACATTTAGCCTTATAGTATTTTTTTGCATTTAAGAACCTCAGCCTGTTCTTAACTACCTACAGCTCCTCCATCATGCTCTACTCTGAACTGCTTGTGTCCTTCTCTTCTCTTGTGCTTCATTAGCATCAGCAGACTCTACTAAACCAGTTGAGGGAGATCACAGGAACCACAGACGTTCAGTTACTTCAGCAGGCTCTGCAGGTACATCATCACACACATTACAACCTCTTATATCCCAGTTGACACTTACTTATACTGTGTACACGCAAACTCAAACTGAAATCATTTTCAAGTTCTAGTCAGTCCTTGTTGTTCATTTTCCTGTGTTCACATCCAATTAATATTTTCCTGAACCAATTGTTGCTGCAGGTGAGCAATGGAGACCTGGCCGAGGCTGTAGCCTTTCTGACGGAGAAGAATGCGAAGGTCCCTCAGCAGGATGAGGCAACCTACTACCAGACATCCCAGGTGGCCAGCGACAGATACATCAGTGTGGGCAGCCAGGCAGACACAAGTAAGCAGCTCACTTTAACTCTTGGCACAGATGTTCTAGATACCTTACAGAGATGATTAAACAAAAAAGAAATGTATAAGTCTCTGTCTGTACAAAATATCTGTATTTTGGTTGGAGTGACAGTAAGAAAAAGAAAAAACTAAATGTGAAAGGCATTTTGAATGCTTCGTTCAAGTGAGTGTGTGTCTGTGTGTGTTGTTGGTGCTGGTGCTGGTGCAGATGTCATTGACCTGACTGGGGATGATAAAGATGACCTGCAGAGGGCGATTGCCCTCAGCCTGGAGGAGTCCAGCCGTGCATTTAGGGAGACGGGCATCACTGATGAGGAGCAGGCCATCAGCAGGTTCGCTCTACAACATTTATTACTTAACAACAAATAGACCAAGAAATTCTGGACTCAATGTGTAGCCAAAGTGTTAAAAAAGACAGGTACAAGCTTTGGACAAATGTCCACACTCACTGCCTACATTGTCTTCATCTTTGTCCAAGGTGTGAAGAAAATAGTTGAGTAGAGTTGGGTAATAGTGAATTCAAATCAAATAATGCCTCCTTAATAATCAAATGATTTGTCGTACAGAAAATTAAAATGTGCTTAACAACAAGAGGTAATTAAAATACAGAAGTTGAGGCATATTGGAAAAACATTTTTGAACACAATCTTCCATAAGGTTAGGAGCACTGTAGCAGATTGGTTTTAGGCACAAAATGAAGCTTGAGATAAAATAAGTTAAATGACTTGTGTTAATATTTCATCTTTGGGAGTGACAAGGGGCTCAGAAAAATGAAAATGAAAAAAGGCACATCCTGCTGTGAAATATAGAAAAACACATGCAAAAAGTTAACTTGTAAATAAAGCAAGAAATCCTGCCGAGATGGATCTTGTGTTGTTTCGTGGAATAACATTTTAATTGCCTAAAAACGTTTTTTTTGTGTGCATCTTGATGCCTTTTCTCTCTCTCTCCCTCTCTCTCTCTATTTTTAGAGTTTTGGAGGCCAGCATAGCAGAGAACAAGGCGAGTCTGAAGCGCACCCACACAGAAGTATGGAGTGATTCACCCAACCCACATGACAGGAAGAGGATAGACAACTGCCCTGTGGGGTTGAAAAATGTTGGCAATACCTGCTGGTTCAGTGCTGTCATTCAGGTGGGCACACACAAACACACGCACACATACACACACACACACACACACACACACACACACACACACATACATGCTGATATAATCAAAGGCATTGTTTGATATTTTAGAATAAAGGACAAGATGGTGAATATCCCTTTTACATTTGACAAGGACTTCTTCACAATTTAAGTTACCAACTACCAGTGGATGTTAGCAGGGGTTAGCGGCCACCAGAGGATGTTAGGGACAGAACTTCTGTTGTTCACCTTAGTGTCATCAAGTGTTTTGGCCTTGTAATCAATGATACAGGCCGAACTTGAGGGTACACAAGAGGCCAGAAGTAAATCTGACTGACTACTGGCTTGTATGGCAGTACGACGAGAGCCATGTGTATCAGACATCAATAGCTCTATGCCTTTTTTAACTAAACACTGAATATCCCTATGTTCTAGTAGTATGTTCTACCACACTAATTAATGCCTACCACCAGTTGATGTCATCAGGTGTTAATGACCACCAACAGGAGATAGGGACATATCTTCAGTTGTGTACCTTAGCGTCATCAGGTGTTTCAGCCTTTTATTTACAAAACAACCACTTCTAAGGAAGTCCCACCGAGCGTTGATCAGACCTGGGTGCATGTCCCAAGCATCTTGGGTCCCAGTTGGGATCTTTCCTCCTGACCCAGAGCCATTGGCTGCAGCGTTCTGCAGTGTGTGACGTTTCTTTTATGGTCTGGCGCAGGACCTGTCCGTGGATCCCCAGATCTTGAGCGACCTGATGGTGGATGTTGCAATGAAACCTCTGCAACCAGCCTCCACACGGCAAACTATTGCTTTCCAGGCACGTTGCTCTGCCTCAAATGCCATGTCTGCATACCGCAGCCTTTCCGTCTGATTCGCTGCATTAACAGCATCCTCGCTGAGTACTGTCAATTCTATGAAGTAGACGACGTGCAGGGTGTTGGACCAACCCATCAGGTCTGGTCTTAGGGTGGTAGTGATAATATGTGACCGTAAGCTGCTGTGAGCAACAGCCTTTGCACATGTCCTTGCCTCTTTCTGACTCCAGACTCCGGTCTATTCAGACCTAGGCCCAAACCGCCTCTTTCCTGCTGATTGTGGCCCACAATGTCAGCATGCTGGAGTGCTCCTATTGCCCATTTAAACCTCTGCACAAGTCTTAAGATAGGCAGCTTGAGGATGCTGTGTCTCAGACATCTTGGAACTAACCACTTTCTCACATAGGAGTTGATCGTTCTCTCCATGTCCTCAACTCTTGTGAGGGGGAACACCCGTATGCTGTAAGTGGCCAAATCAGTCGTTGTAACAGGCCAAACTATAGGCACCGAAATTGGCTGATGTTTGAGGATTTCTCCTCTTTTGATATCAGTACTCATCCAGCTCTATGCCAAGTTTTGGGTATAATTTGCTTCACCCATGCCACTCTCATTAATTTCCACAAGAAACGTAGAACATCAGGAGCATTCTGATATACCCTATATGGGCCTGGGGCTGATGACACTCTTGCCCGCTCACTGTGTTCTCCACTTCCTTCCATTTTGGAGGTCGCACATCCATTTGGGATTCTGGCTGCTCGATGGGTGGAATTTCAGACAGAATTGCTATTGGATCTTGTCTCTTTGGATCAGAGTGTTTTTTCCAGGTACTCGTCTAAGTCCTGCTTCAGGGTCCTCAGGCTTCCTACCTTCTTTGTGATGAAGAGAGATTTCACAAGCTTGAAGGGGTTTTTAAAGAAAGAAGTTCTTGCTCATTCTTTTCTTTTTCTGAGCTTATCTGTGCTCACCTCAAGGTTGTCAGTTGGCTTTTGATGTTCTCCTGGAGTATGTTTATTCCCTCCTTCTGCTCTCTGAGGCTTTCTTCTACTTCTTCTTAAGCTGCCTCCTCTCTTGTATCAAGCGTTCTATTTCCAGCTGCCTTCTGGATTTGATTTCCGTTGTTGGTGTTATCAGTTTTCTATGTGTCACTCTAAAATGTTTCGCTCCTTAGTCATAGATGATATTACCCGTCCTCTCAAGCTTCGTCTCAACTGTGCCTTTTATCTCTTCAAGGATACTACTTAGGTCTGCATTGATCGCCTCCCATTTAGATTTTTCTAAAGCTCCAGGCCAGTTAACCTTTGGTTTGGTTTGTAAAGGTTTCTTCAACCTTGTTGGTTTTCCTGGCTGAGTGGGCTCTACACCACCTTCTGCAACTTCCTCTGTGCTAGAGTTGACTTCCTCACATACAGGGGCGGCTAGCCGTGTGGTCCTTTTTTAGTGAGTCATCTTCTGCCCCCACTCTCAAGGACTCTGGGGGTATTTCTCCTTTAATGGCTTTTGTAGCCATTAGTGGGTGTCTCCAAATACCAATTCATCAGATCCTGCCAGCATGGGAAGCTAACTGATGCCAGCCCCAGTGAGATTCCCTTCAATCAGCTTTCTTTCCTTGCCGTCACAAGGTCTCTCCCTTTTTGTCAGCCATCCTGTTCATCCTGTTCATCCTGGACGCATCCACTTCCATCATTTTAAATTCAAAGACATTTTTTCTCTTAAGAGCATTTCCACATTTTCCAACACACTGTCGACTGGACTTTTGCAATCAATAGTAAGGGATCATGATGGACTTAATCTAAGTAGTTGTGGATAAGATTTAACCAAAGGTTATATGATCAAAAATACTAGAAATTATGTCATAAAGCTTCTTGTCCACCGGTGGGATCAGTGTTCGAATGTGACCTGAGGTGAACTATCACAGATGAAAACTGGATACGCCATCACATGGTTTCTGGCTGCTGTGTGTAATGTAACCCCCAGCCTTGAGAGGAAGGCACTGCTCGAACCTGACCCTGCTACACTTACAAGAACACGAGTAAACAACTTTCTGTATTCATAACAAGATATACAAATAGGTGTGTTTACCTTCCCATACGTAGCAGAAAATAAACATCACAGCACCAGGGTTTATATAGTGAGCCAAGTTGTTACTGGTTTAAAATGTGGAACATTTTATATAATTTGTTATGTGTAAAAATAAAAAAAATGATTTCTTTTTTCATTTCATCTTGCAGTCTTTGTTCAACCTGCTTGAGTTCCAGAGGCTGGTGCTCCACTACTCACCACCAGCCAGAGTCCATGACCTGCCTCGCAACCAGAAGGTAAGACCCCCCCCCCCCCCCCCGTCCTCACAGAGGACAATGAACAATTCAAAACTAAGTTGTAATGCTTTGTAGTTCAGGTGTATTTGTGGGCAACTTCACTCTGTTTATATCATGGCTTCCCTTTTATATCCTATCACAGCCAGCAATGCTTTGGCTCTGAGGGTTTGACCCTTAGAGCTGTGAGCCTTCGTCCAGCAGCTGTTTGATCATGCCCTAAGGTCACGGGAGCTTAGTGTTAGTTCCTGATAGTTGACTTATCTCACTGCGTATGAGGGACAAGAAGGGCCAGCTGGTGTGAAATTCTTGATAAATCCTGGATATATCCCCACCAGGACAGAAATGAACACACAGACAGAGAACGTTTTGATTGAGCCTGGAGTTTCTCAAATATGAGATGGTCAAATTTGTCTCATCACAGTCGCTGCTACAGCATATTGGCAGAGCAGCTCTCAGCATATTTCTTTTCATCCATATTTTCTCTACAGGGTTGCTCACCATAGGGTTAGCAGCCCGTCACTAATCTGGTCTAAGCCTCAGATGGGGAAGTGTGGTTTGGGGCAGTCGTCTCTTCATCATCTAAGTTCCCTCAGTCCTTATCACTGACCTTTACTTTATCAGTATGAGACGACCAGAGCTTAGATTCTAATCTTTACATCACCATCCATGACTCACTAGCACAAAAATAAGTGTGCTGTTACCATACACTGCCAAGTCATGTTAGCTCTGAATAGCACTGCCACCATGGGGACACTGCAAGACTTTTGGAAAATGTGTATTTACAAAAAAAAAATCTGTTAGCAGTTACAGTTTGGTCTACAGGCTTCATCAAGTCTCAGTGCCGGCAATGATCTGATTCTGAGTCAAACCAAAACATTTGGGATTGGTGGCAGTAGGGCTTTGCTATGGGCTTAATCCAGTCTATCCAGTTTAACTAAATGTTATACTGTGTTTACAACTATGCAAGTTTTATATCAGGCGTCAGCAGTGCGTCAGTACACCGTAGATTTTATAAGAAAGAAAGCTAACATAGCATGGAGGGAGCTTGGGGAATCACTGCTTACACATAGAAGAATGATACCAGTCTTTCACACAGTGATGCACACAGCTTATTAATTAAACATCGGAATAGGATCCGTTCTCTGTATTTGACAATACTTAAACCCAAGGAACTAGAATCAGTTTTAGGAGTGAAAATATCAGATTAGTGCATCGACATGCTGTGGTTTGAGATGCACAGGTGGTGACACTTTCCAGTATATCGTCAGCTTTACCACATATGCATGTTTGATGATGTGTCATTATCCTCAAAAATCATCATACTAGAGATTATGTGTTATCTTTATAAAAGCCTATCACTGAATTTTAATAGCGTAACGAATTTGAAAGCATCAGATAACATATTGGTTTTCAGTAAAAGATTGGTGCATACCTTCTCTCCCCTTCTGAGAAGAGGAACAGTTATTTGATTCTCTAAATTGTTGATTGTGTTCCTCTGACCAGGAGCACAGAAACCTGCCCTTTATGCAGGAGCTGAGGCACCTCTTCTCCCTCATGGTGGGATCCAAGAGGAAATATGTGGATCCGTCACGAGCTGTGGAAATCCTCAAAGACGCCTTTAAGTCCAGTGAGTCACAGCAGGTAAGCCTCTATCTGCCATACTGTTTCTTATCTGATATTCCATATGTGTTATTGATTAATTTACCAGTTTAATTGGTATAGAGTCATTGTCTTCTGTTATGTAAAGAAATGTCTCACAGTAGTTTTGAAAAGTTGGAAATTAATTGTCTAATTATGAAGACATTTGAATGGTTATTTCAGTCACTTACGCAGTTTTACTGTCAGGCAGCAGCAATATGCAAGTATGTGAATTGAAAACAGTCAAAATATTAACCTGACTTAAAACACAACGTAATGAAATAGTGGTGCTACCAATATTTTAAAGACATCTCTGTGTTGTGTAAACATATCTACTGAAAGCAATGTGCTAATCAGCTAGCCCCACCCTACTTCATAATACTATGGAGGAGCGGTAAGTCCAAATATCTGGAAAAATGCTGCCCCCTATTTGTCTTTTAGGTATGAATTTGAAAACTGCCAAATTGTTACACACAGCCACTTAAAGGAATGCAAATAGTTCATGTAGAAACACACGTGAAAAATGTACTAAACTGTTCCATTCTTACACATTCATTTGCATGATGCCAGTGTCTCTGCAGAGGTTAACTGAGGCCACCCCTCTGGCCTCTGTGCTCGTCAGTCATGTCTCTCCTCTGAGTATTAGTCAGGTTGGATATAGGCATTGACCTGAATTACCGTGTGGCATTGATGTCTATGTGAGAGTGGCCTTAGGGTATTCAGGTTCCCTTTGAAGTTCACCATCCGTGAACTCCTCCGCAAAGACCAGTCATCTCGTAGCTAAGGCTCTGTGAATATTAGGAGTTGAGAGACGTGGCATTGATTTGACTGATTGGACTTTCTTGCTTGCAAGTCCTGTAGTTTAACTATTTGACCTCCATGTCCCAAAGGCAGTACTGTGATTGGTCTTGTTATAAGTATGTCTTTGTATGTTCTTTTACCCAACAGCAGGATGTGAGCGAGTTCACCCACAAGCTGCTGGACTGGCTGGAGGACGCCTTCCAGATGAAGGCTGAAGAAGACAGGTAACCACTGTGGGGGAACTGTATTCTCAAGCAGAGTGTCATGTAATTTTACATGTAAGGACTGAATCTGAGATGCATCATGTTTACCATCTTTTTTTTGTTGTCAGGGAGGGCGAGAAACCAAAGAACCCCATGGTGGAGCTTTTCTATGGTCGCTTCCTTGCTGTGGGCGTCCTAGAAGGTGAGAAGAGGTGTTAAATTAAATTCCAATAAAGAGACAAAATAAAACAATCACAGCAAGATTAGGCGTTTGGATGCTCTGATTACAGCAGCCAGAAAGCGAGCCAGTTCTTGCCCCTGGTAATGAAGAGTGACCTTGTCTTAATGAGATGTGGTCCATGCAAAAGAGGAGAGCGCTTGCATTGATTGTGGAAGACCTTGACGGCTGATTGACATTGCGCTTATTATGCATGACAATACTGGCCCTTAGCCACCAAAAGCTGAGCCAGTGGACTCTGCTGCTCATAAAATGACCTTAATGCCTCATCTGCATGTCCGCTAGCAACTCCTCTCCTCTTTTTTTCTGTTTTTGGAAGGGGGGGGGATCTTATCAGGGAGCTACGTGCAGCCATTTATGTAGTTGTGATAGTGACTGCCGAGCAACTGAAAATTACATTGTTTTCAAACGAGAGTGAAGTGGCTGTAATTCCTTTATTAAGCTCCTCGCATTTCCAACTCTCTGATATGATGCATGTGATTCTCTGTATCTTTCTCTGTCACAAGCCGTTTTCGGACATGCACTCTGGAGAATGTCTGCACAATTTGGTCTGAACCTTTGGCCTTTCACATATTAAAAGCAGATAGATTCTCAGGTCAGGCACACTCACAAAACCACAAAAATCAGCAGAAAGTTCTCGCAGGCAGGAGGCAGGACATAAGGTAAGAATTCCGCAGGGAAGATCACATCTTTTATTTACAGCACATCGACACCAGCATTAGTCTGTATCACCAACAGCGTGTGAATCTCGTTGACATCTTCGTTGGAGTTTTCTATATGTAGGGCTCCTCGTTTTCATCTGGAGATATCTGTTTTCTTTGTTTTTTATCAGTTTTATGTCTGTTAAACACGTAATCAATGCACCCACTCACTCCCAGTGATTCCCCTGAAGAATCTCATGCGGTTTTATCTAATGGGAGTCTTCACTAGTGGCCTGGCAGAAGGATTTGCAGAGAAAGTCTGAAGCCTCTGACTCTGTTATTTGCGTTCCAGCCTCTCTCTGGATGCTGTCAGGAGATCTGGAGTTCAGTGCATGTCTGAAAGCAGCTATGGTTATAACCCAGCTTTGAATAGGTGACCCACAGCTGCCTCATGGTGTGCACTGGCCTTGTTCTCACTTATCTCCTCAGTTCATCTCTACTGTATGTGTGTATTTCAAAAGGTAAAAAGTTCGAGAACACAGAGATGTTTGGACAGTACCCACTGCAGGTGAACGGCTTCAAGGATCTTCATGAGTGTCTTGAAGCTGCAATGATTGAGGGCGAGATCGAGTCCCTGCACTCGGCAGAGAACTCTGCCCGGTCTGGACAAGAGGTCAGTGCTAAAGCAGGTTGACAACAGTCGTTTTGTCCAAAAGACATTTGACTTCACTTTTCAGATGTAATACAAGAGTGAACTAGCAATACATAATGACTAATATGACCATATATTTATCATTGGCATCTCGGGATGCATAATATTGGAGAGAACTCTTTGCCTGCAGACATTACGGAAAATTATCATTAGACACAAAAAAAATTAAAATACTTAAATATTGTATTAGAATTGTAAAATATTAATTTCTAATGGCATTCTGGCATTATACGTTTGCTCAACACTTCTAAAATCTTGCTCATAACTTTAATTAAAGCAGATGAGAGGTTTCTGAAACATTACCTACATCCAAGGGGCATGTAGAAGGTCAAAATTCCAAACTTGCCATATATATATATAATCTGTATGACAATAAAGTTCTTATATGTACTACAAGTATAAGGCCTGTAGTTCTGACCTCTCCAAACAATTGTTAATCACTACCTATCATGAGCAGTAAAGAGAAGAAAATCAGGTTAAATGACATGGGATTATGTGGTGGATCCTCTCCAAAGGTTTGACCTTCTTGCCCTTATGTGACACCTTTGCTATTCTGAGTCTGACCTCTGCTTAACCGTGGCCTTGCCCTGCCTGTCCCTCAGCACCTGGGTGTAGCTAATTAACAGGCAAGTACACAGATGGGTATGGCACCCAGCCCTCTGGAAAGGACCAGGCATGAGTATGTGGTGCATTAGACACAAGGAGTGAGAGAGAGTGATTCACATCATGCAGGCATACAGGGTTTCCTCCAGGAGAGTGGTCAGGGGAATTTTTATGTCCTCAAATCTGATCAGGGCAAAATTAATTTACCTTCCATGTTTAAATGGATCAGGATGACACACATTTGCTTCCTGTCATGAAATGACCTTTGCTTTGTATAAAATTCAGTATGATTGAGCTTTGACCACAAAAATCTAAAGGTTTGAGAGGGGGTGGTACCTATGTCTCATTCGTAATTAGTTTTTGTTGATATTGCATAATAACCTTGCAGCAAGAGGAGAAATGCTATTTGGTCGCATCTCCGTACAATGACAGAGGTTAATGATCGTAAAGAGTTTGATAAAAACAAATCTAACTTACAATTTTGTTGGCTGCTGTTGTTTGCACACACGTCTCAGAGCTCCTCCCCACATTATTCCATGTCCCCCCTGTTTTTTTTTGCCACAGCCACAGCCTCTACATTGTCCTGCCAAATTAATCAAATGACAATTAGAGTGGAGTATATTCATTTAACTGAAACCAAGGGCAGAATATCTTTGCCATGCACTAGAGTCAAACATAAGAAAGTTTATCTCAACATCAATATTTTTCTTCCAGCACTGGTTCACAGAGCTTCCTCCCGTGTTGACCTTTGAACTGTCAAGATTTGAATTCAACCAAGCACTAGGACGACCTGAGAAGATCCACAACAAGCTGGAGTTCCCCTCAATGCTCTACCTGGACAGGTGACAGAAATAATAACACTTGACTGTATTATGGAAAATCTTTTACCTCAGCTGTAAATGACAATCTCAAATCGATTTAAGCCTGAAACCTGTGTTGTGATCTTTGTGTTGTTAGGTACATGGACAGGAACAGGGAAATAACCAGGATCAAGAGGGAGGAGATCAGGAGGCTTAAAGAGCATCTGACGCTCCTCCAACAGCGACTGGAGAGGTACCACTTGTCCACCTCCTGAATTTAGCCACAGTCAACAAGAGCCATGGAGAGTAAATTCTCCCTGACAGCGCTTATTATGCCCCCCCCTCTCTTATCTCTCTCTCCCTGTGCTTGCTTCCATCCCGTGACTCTCGCTGTTTCTCTCTGTTCCTACTCAGGTATCTGAGTTATGGCTCCGGCCCCAAGAGGTTTCCTCTGGCAGATGTCCTCCAGTACGCCATGGAGTTTGCCTCCAGTAAGCCTGTGTGCACTTCCCCAGTAGAGGACATTGACACATCAGTGCCCCCCGGTGGCACAGCAGGACAACAGCTGCCCCCACCAAGGTAAGTTTCAAACATGACTTTCTGATATTTTCAGGTGCAACATGAGAATATGGGCCTTGTGCAAGAACTTTTCTATATTCTCATTCTGAATTTCCTCTTTTTATTTGCCTTTGTTTATGTTCCAATAGATAATTAAAATCCTTTCGTAATCCAATCACATTCAGCAAAGTCTTCACTGCACAAACATAAATAGCTTGTTTTAACTTGATGAATGCCACCCATTCATGAATGGGTGGACAATTTGAATTGACCATTAAACTTAAAACTGGCTGTTGCTTCATTTAAAGACACAAAATGTCATCCGAGTGTGAAAAGTACAGCTTAACAGCACACGTCTTAAATCCAGCTGTTGGAATTGAGCAGATGACAACTGAAAGAGCAATGAGCAGAGACAGTAGTCGTGTATTAGAGGCCTAAAACACATACACCAGAGTTATGTCATCGGTGTACAGTGACAGAAATAAAGAGGGAACTATGGTGACATGAAGTTAGCTCCGAAATCATGTCTCAGTAAGGCATATATGTACATGACTGACCTGGGCATTGGTTTAGTCAACATGACGATCACAGATTGCAGGCCACTCACGGATTCTGTTGGTACTTAAGAGAAAACCCTAAATACAAGAAAACCAATGAATACAACAATTTTAAAAACACACATTGTACATTGCTATGTGATTCTTACATCAGGCAGTATTATTTAGGTACTGGATTCTTTTAAGTACTTATTCTGAAGTATGAAGTGGAAACACCTTTATTTTACATGATTTATTTTCAAATGACCAAAGTATTTTCAACTGTCAACTTTTTTTTTTACTCGTCATACACTATCTAGTATTAATAAACCATACAGCTTTGACCCCCCTCAACCATGACAATATTCAATTGTTGTAGTATTTTTGTAAGTTAAACATAGGCCCAGACCCATTTTCTCTATGTATGTTGGTTTTATTTTTATACCTTCCTTTTTAACCTGCAGCACAGCCGAGCAGGAGTCCCTGCCCCCCCCAGAGAGCTCAGGCTCCTCTTCAGGTCCCACCACAGCTTCTACTGCAGCCCAGCAACAGAGAGTACCCATTCATAAACCCTTTACACAGTCCCGGCTTCCTCCTGACCTGCCAATGCACCCTGCCCCGCGGCACATCTCAGAGGAGGAGCTGAGGGTTCTGGAGGGCTGCTTGCATCGGTGGAGGAGCGAGGTGGAAAATGACACCCGTGGTAGGTGTACCCGCCTTCCATTTGCAGCCCTTAATGTTTCCTCTGTTGTGATTCCTTCAGCATGATTTACTTATCCATCACTTTCTGAGTAACGTCAAGGTAAACTTGAGATTGACACTTACAAATAGATTGTACACGATTCTTTTCTCACCAGATTTGCAGGGCAGCATCAACAGAATCCACAGAACCATAGAGCTTATGTACTCTGACAAATCTATGATGCAGGTGAGCACCAGTTTTCTGTAATCAGTCGTAATTGTGAAGCAAAAATCCATATGGAGTGCTTCATTTATAAATCGGCGTATTTATAACTCTTGTGCTATTACAGGTGCCATACCGGCTTCATGCAGTGCTGGTCCATGAAGGCCAGGCCAATGCAGGCCACTACTGGGCTTATATCTACGATCCACATCAGCGCTGCTGGATGAAGTACAATGACATCTCAGTCACTAAGTCGTCCTGGGAGGAGCTGGTCAGGGACTCGTTTGGAGGCTACCGCAATGCCAGTGCTTACTGTCTCATGTATATCAACGACAAGAAGCCCTTTCTCATAGAAGGTACCTGTGCACTTATGATTAGCTGTTTGTAGCATTTATGTGTATCTCGTGGTGTGAGTGCTACCTTCATACTGTATGTTCAAGGAAGACCGGCTAACAGGAAGTTAGTTCTAAATTTGCGCAAATATTAATATATACAGGCTAAAAATTGAGTTTTGTATGGATATTGGTAGGACAGCTGTCACAGACATAGTGGTTCTGCTCAAAAGCTGCTGCAAATGAAGTTTAAACTCAACAACATGGCCGAGAGTATAATTATCGTAATCTTTAAAACATTACATTTTATCCTCTCGTTTGTTTTCTAATAGTTATTATGTCACCTTCCTCACTGGTGTTCAAATATTTTCATACATACAAATGCCTTACCTCTGAGCTTCTTGTTATATTCTGCAATCAATTCAGCAAGTAGAGCTGATTCCAATGAGTTTTAGTTTTTCCTCTGTAGGACAGTTGGCTGCTGAAAATGAAAAAGACAAAATCTTAAAAAAAATGTTTTCAGTTTATTGAGAGGGAATGATAATAAAAGAGTTTTGATTCCATGTTTTGCAGCAGTTTATAAATGTATTGTCTCTCTCTGTTGTCTTTGCAGAGGAGTTTGATAAGGAGACGGGACAGCTCCTCAGTGGTTTGGACAAACTGCCTCCAGACCTGAAGCACTATGTGAAGGAGGACAATGAGCTGTTTGACAAGGAGGTTCAGGAGTGGGCCACCCTGCAGGCCCGCAAGGCCCAGCAGGAGAAGCTGGCGCTGATCGCTGCGGCCGCTGCTGCCTCCGCTGCATCCAGCAACTCCACCACTTCCTCCTCCCCTCAGCCCATGAGTACTGAATCAAGCCCCCCAGACAACACAGGTCAGTCATGACCCTCAGGATACTGAGCAGAATACTTCACTGAGAATCAATACTTGGTTTTAAGTAGTGGTCAGTTTATAATCGAGGAGATGCAGACAAGAAACTAAAGTGCAACAAATTAATTCAATATACATTTTGAATACTTTAATCCACTACTACAAATAATACTAATTTAATGAAGTAAAGAGATAGTTCACAAACAATGACAATTCTTAATTTCCTACTCACCACTATGCTGATGGTTCCACGCTCACGCTAATGCAGAAACACTTACAACTTGCACTTTGCTGTTGTGACATTTGTGTTGATGACAGACAAAATGATTAGAAAATGCTTGTGTTAAAGAAAAGAGTTGAAATGGGAAGAGCTGTGTATTGCTGCATTTCTCTGATGGTGTAGTTGTCCTCCCACAGTGGCCCAGCAGGAGCCAGAGTACATGGAGCAGCCGTCCCCCACAAACGACTCCAAACACCTGCAGGAGGACACAGAGAGAGCCATCTCCAGAGCTGCTGCAGAGCAAGAGGAGAGAAGCCCCGAAGCATTGTTAACTGCTGTATGTGAAATATAAAGACACCGTGCACCACTCTCACACCAAGTCGTTGCTACCCGTCATGTCCAATTGTCTTCAGTTAAATATGAGTCAGGATTTTGTATAATTTTATTTCATCCTCTTTCATTATTTACAACTTGAGTTAATCATAGGTGGGGTGTCATTTTTCTTTAGAATGTTTTTTCAAGTTTAATTTGAATGTGAAAGGTGTCAGGTGTAGTGACGTGATCGTAGGGACAGTTTCACTGACAATATTCAGTGGACTTTTAGCACTATGGACCTTCATCGGGTCTTTCAGCCTATTTCAGTCTATTGTTTTCTTCACTGGCAATTTCACAACTTTATAAGCAGATGGACAAATTCACATACAGCCTTACCAGCAGAGAAGTTAACAGCCAAGAAGTCCATTTACTTTTTTAACATCTGGTGGTGACCAAACTAGAGCTAAAAGCATATTAACATCAAAGGTGAAAATATGTCTGTGTTGTGTTAAGTGTCTTTCCGCTGCCCCCAGGTGAGCAAAAAAAATATAATACAGGCTAAGCATATTCATTTGAGCTGTGGATTTTATCTCCCATTTTAACATTTGAATTGGATAGGAATAGGAAGGGAGATGAGGAACAAAACAAAGATTTCCTTACACATATAGAAGTTTAAGCTTGGAAGATGTGAATTTACCCTTTAATTCCCTTTTCGTGCTTATTCAAGTTTCCACCACCATTTCCAGTGTTACCTTTTGAGTCTAAACAAGGATTAAGTTATTTAATCTGTCAAGCTCTCTTTTCAGGAGGGAGAGAGAATAAGTGGATATACTTCATACTCGTACTAGAGCTGCAGTGACTTGGCCACACATGCAAAAAGTTGAAGTTTAACGGAAATTATATAATTTCTACTCTGCTCCGTCCACAAGTAAAGGATTGGCGAACATAACCTAAACTTAAATCAGTCAGTAAACCACATTGGATTTTCTTAGTGAATAAATTAGTTTATTGATTCAGGACTGTTTTGCCAATATCTCAGTTTTCCCTCTCTGTCTGATGTTCCTTGCCTTTGCATCACTTCTCTATCCTTCCTGTTTCATCTTTCCCATTCTCTCTACAGTCTGTTCCCCCTCCCACTTCCCCTCAGCCTGAGGTCCAGGTGACCAGCCCCTCTACCCCTCCTCCTGACCTGGTCATGGAGGATGAGGCCAAAGGCCAGCGCACCGTTGAGGTGGCCATTCCCAATGTGGGGACCTTTGTCATTGACTCAGAAGAGGGGGGGTATGATGACGAGGTAGCTCTTGCACAGATACGTCTCCTCGCTGTATTTTGTGCAATGTGCTGAGACGCTTGTGCCTTTTTGATACATTCACATGGCTCTACTCAAGATTTTTCACACCTGAGAAAATCTGACACTTTATGTGGACTGATTTCTGGATTGGCTCGAGGTTGAAAATGCTGTGCAACCAGACTGACCTCTTTCTTGAGAGTTCTGTTCTACCCTTGTGTAGGGATGGGTATCGTTTGGTTTTTATCCGATACCGGTTCCTAACCGATACTTTTAAAACGATACCGGTGCCTAAACGGTGCCTGAACCGATACTTTTTTCAAAAAAGTGCACAAAACGATGCTTGACTAAGAAAGGCTTTTTTTATTGCCAAATATATTAACTGTTTAAAATAGATTATAAATATAAATAAATACAAAACCCTTTTTAACTTAAAACTATGAATAACATACGAACTGTTTACAAAAGTTTACACTATACTTATATAAATAAAAATAAATACAAAACACACACACTCTGACTCGTGACTCTGACTTCGGTGCCTGAGCCAAATGAAGACTGAGGGTCGCTTTTCCATCACTCGTAGACCCCCGTGTCTCCGCGGCTGGGGCTGTCGCAGGCAGGCTTCGGCCCGCCTTCGTCCCCCTAAAATGCGGTCGCTTTTATGAAACATTTCTCGCCGTGGTCTTCGCTCCTCCCGCCCCGAGCCTTTCCAAGCCGACCCGGAGCCGCTCGCGGCGCACCGCCACTGAGGAACTGGCCCGGCGCCCCCCCCCACACCCCCCAACTGCACAGGAGCCCTGACGCACGCGGGGCGCAGGCAGCGCGGGGACAAGAGTCTGTCCACCGGCAGCCGCGGCCGCGGGGGGGGGGGGGGGGGTGGGGGGGGGGGCGGCCGGCGGGAGCCGCCGCTTCCCGTGAAGGAAGGAGCGGAAGTGTGAGGAGGCGGAACGAGCGGAGACCTCAGTCTCCAATTGGCTCAGGCACCGAAATGAGGCACCGAAATCTCCGTTTCATTTCGGTCCGGGTAGGTATCGGTTGTATTGGAACCGGTTCCATATTGGAACCGGTTCTCGGTACCCAACCCTACCCTTGTGTGAAAAGTCTCTTCTCGAGCCTGTCTGCTTCTTGGCACAAAGGCTAGTTGACCTTCTGTAGAAATCTCAGGAACTGTTTCTTCACATGAGTCACAGTTAAATTAAAAAAAGCCAAGAACACATTGTCATGGCATGTTATGAATAAACTGTTTTAATTTGATATCAAACCTGTAGATAAAAGGTAATGAGATGTTTATTACATTATGCACAGATTTCATGCAGTTAAGGAACCGTAGTTTATTTATCTTTTGAGATTGTCCTCATATCAGTATTTGAAGATCAGTATGACACATATACAGACCTGGGCAGAACATGTGTCTCAGGGGATCCGTTCACAAGTGGGCAGCTTTAAGTACAAATGTGAATGTATAATTCCCCCCCCCTCCAATATTTATTCAAGAGTGTGGTTTTTCAGTTTGAGAGCTGGATTTACTGATTTAACGTTCATATTTTGAAATCCTTTCACTTAAAACCCTTTGCTTGCACTCTTAGCTCCTGATTGTGCTTAGATTTGCTCTTGTTGCGATTAGATATTTTGTTGCTTTGTGACTGAGGGGAAGATCGCCCAACACTGATGTGCACCGTGCATTGATTTCCTCAGCCCTTCTCTCTGTCTCCCTCTCACACTGACACTCACTCACACACACACACATATGGCTATGTTAGTCCTCTGATCATAAGTGGTCGCAGGAGACACATTCTAGTACCACGTGTGAATTGACCTACTTAGAGCTGCCCATTTGTGATCGGATCACATGTGGATGGATGTTAATGCCAGGTGTGAACAGGGCCGATATTCTGAACAGACAATTGCTGTTGCTAGTGAGTTTTCCAGCCTGTTCCCTTGTGTCCCTGAACTTGTAGTTATGGGTCACCCACAGCTGTCATGCTGCTGCCTTGGTTTTCTCACATTAACCTTGTGAGGATTGTGCATCTTGCCATTGAACCGGCCGCCTCTGTCTCTCACAGTTGTCATTCTAACAAATGCATGGACTGCTGAGTGATGCCTGGCATGCCCTGACTATGGTATGCTTTACTGTAGTGCCTCAGAGCACGTAACTTAGACATTGGCCTTGCTTGGTTTGTCCCAAGGTCCCATTGTTTTGTTTAACATGGTTCCTGCTCTCTGGGCAGGCGATGATGACCCCCAACATGCAGGGTATAATAATGGCCATTGGCAAATCCGGCTGCATACATGAAAAGAATGGGCCTGAGGCAGCCTTTTTTAAGGTACACACCATCTCTCCTTCACTGTCCCTCATTTCATCTCCACCTTCACCTGCCCTCCCCTTTATGTCATTCAACTTCTTCGATGTTCTCTTGTTTACTTTCTCATAGTGCTCTAGATAAATACTTATAAGTACTTATAAGCACAGTATTATAATTACATTGGTCTATGTTCAGAGGTGATTGTTTTTTTCAATTTTTGAGTGGAATGTATCTGTAATATGTGCTCAACTCTAAACTGCTTCTCTTTCCTGTTGCCACATTAGAGTATTTAAATCAGCCAAATACTTTAAGTAGCTTTAAGGTTAACAAAATCCTTGTATTTTGAACTTCTGCAAAGAACTTGTTCGATGGGACAAGGTATAGAGGGTAATAGTCGAGGTTTATACAAACATCTAGTAGCCATATATTGAGGAAGACTTGTCTTCTTATAATTAGATTGCATATATATCAATAAGTAAATGTTTGTCCAACCAAAATATTTGACATATTTTATCTTCATGTACCATTGTAGATGCATCTGCTTTTCTGTGTGTTGGCACCTAACTCCTGTTGAGCTCAACTTTTTTACCCCAAACAGAGGAGAAGATCATTTATTTGTGTATATCTTCTGTTGCCACAAATTTAGCCCAGTATTTACAGAACCGTTCAGATAGTTGTGTATTAATATGTATTGCTTCTGAGTAGATTTTGTTAAGCATATCTTAGCCCCTTTAGTACGTTTGCACAACTATCAGTCTAAAATGACAAGTGTGCTGTACCTTTTATAAAATAGCTCAATAGGAAAGAAAAGTTGAATGTAGTTTATCATAAAGCTCTTAACTGAAGAGCAGGTAAATAAGTGTCTATGATCATACCTCCAAATCTTCCGAGATTTAACCATGAACCATCACTACTTTGTCACTCTGCTCAGGCCATAAAGCTGGAGTATGCTCGTCTTCTGAGATTCGCCCAAGAGGACACATCACTTGAGAACGACTACCGACTTCACCACGTCATTGTCTACTTCATCCAAAACCAGGCCCCCAAGAAAATCCTAGAGAGGACTCTGCTCACACAGTTTGCTGACAGGAACCTGGCATTTGATGAGAGGTAGCTAAGACTCTCTTACACTATGCCACAACGATGTTTTTAGAAAAATAATCTCAAATATGTATATTCTGTGCGCTTTTCCACTGGTTTCCCTAAACTTTGTCACTTTCTAGACGTTATTTTTATACTGTCAACTTCTAAAAATAACCAGCAGAGGGTAGCAGAGACCTTTACTGACGTAACTGCAGCGTCCTCAGTGATGGTGTCTCATCCGGACACTGCTTTCTGATGAGACTTGCCTCTGTCTTTTCTTCCAGCGCAAATCCTAAGACACACATGTCCACTAATGATCTCTTTAATACTGCTGGGAAATATCAAGATTCCCTCCCCATTCATATTGTGATGCTCATGTCACTAGAATGTGTAACGCTCCTTACTAATTCTCAAAACTTTTCTACTACGCTTGTTGGCCTCAATCCATATTCATGAGTGAAAAATTGATTTCTCCCTTCTCCTCTATTTTGAGCGAGATAATTAGATTTATGTGTGCATGTGGCCTCAATAGGAGCCTCCGGAGGAGCGTTTCACTTCTCCTCTCAGCTCTAAAGAGTGATTCATTAGGCCACGTTCAGGCCTAGGGGCAGGGCGGACCGTTTCATCTCCTAAGTACATCACGATGACTCACCATCTCCTTGTGTCCCCCTCTCACAGATGTAAGAGCATTATGAATGTGGCACGTGCCAAACTGGACCTAATTAAGCCGGAGGAGGTCAACATGGATGAATACGAGGTCAGCAGTGCTCTTTCTTCATCTAAAACAGTGCACTGCCTTTACAGTAGTAATCACACTTTGTCTGTATAGCTTTTCCAGCGACACAGACAATACTTTTAAAATGCCAGTATTTTTGTCATTAAATTTCCGGGTACTTGCCTTTATTAACTTGTTTGTCTACAACAGATGTGGCATCAGGACTACAGGAACTTCCGCGAGACGAGTGTCTTCATGATGACCGGCTTGGAGCTCTTTCAGAAGACAAAGTATGGTGACACCTTTTTCGAGCTCCTCCTATAATCAAACAAAATCAAACTCTGCCTCCAACTATCATCTTTGAGCTTTAACTCGTACATTTACTCCGATCTGTATTAGCCAGTGGGTGCTGAATTGTCTCCTGCAGGGGGCAGCAGTTGGCTGTCTGCGCAGCTCCAAGCTTTGTAGTTGTGCAGTGGGGTCATTGGGTTTATTTCCTCTGTAAATGGTTTGCTCTCTAAGTTCTTGGTGCAACTTTGATATTCATGTATGTGACCATAACATCTGTTTATCAACTTTGTTTCCTTCCCAGTTACGTGGAGGCTCTGATGTATCTGATTTACGCGTATCAGTACAACAAGGAGCTTTTGTCCAAAGGGCTGTATCGAGGTCATGATGAGGAGCTGCTGAGTTATTACCGTCGAGAGTGTCTGCTGGTGAGTTCTCAACACAGTGGTTTATTCCAAACAACAAGTCAGATTTCTATTGTCATGAGTGGATGTCATATTTCTTCCATTTTCTTTGATCAAACAAAGTGATCACAAAGAGGGTCTTTTGTGGAACGGAAACCTTTGTGTCCCGTGGCCCTTCCCTGTGATCGTCGCCTCTTTGTCACTCCCTTTCCTCCGTATCACACTTCCTCTGCCAAAGTGACCCAGCAAAGCTAACATGGCCAGACATTTCTCCTTCAATCCTGAGCCGTGCTACTATAATCAAATTGCTTTCGCTGAGATATTGCTTTCGTTTGCTTGCTGCCCACAAAAGATTCCACTGAAGATTTTTCATCTGATTCTGACAGATGAAAATCCTTTCAGCATTGCGATGTGAGCCCCCTTTTCATTTTACTCCCACCGAGCTCCAGGCTGTGCTCTGGTATTATTGGTTAGAGCTGAGGGTATTTTGGTCTGATCAGCCTCGTACTGATCTTCAGCAGCCCCCTTGCTGCTGCACTCAGTAACCTTACACCAGCATTGTGCTCATAATGTAATCACTGGAGTGGGAATAGGAAGCAGGAGGGCCTGCGAGTGTAAACACATTACCATGAGACACAAGCGTGTCCTCAGCTAACCTCAAACCTCAGCTCTGATCGGCCATCTCAGATCTCTGGCCAGAACTTCTGGCTCCGTCTGCTCAGCTGTTTACCTACGGCTCTTGTTTTAATTGAAAACACTGCTAACATTGACACAGCTAATGTACTTGGATGTTTTGCAAATCCAGCATCTCACTCTCGATTCCAAACGGGCTTTCAGAAAAAACGGTTGTTTCCTCCGAGAGAGGAGGTCAGGGAGTTTGTCTGTGACAGCAAGGTGGCTCTGGCCAAGAAGAAGAAGAAAAGCTTGTATCCACATGTAAAAACGTCAGGACCCACTTAAGCTCCAGTGGCTGTAGGACACTCCTCATATTCATGCTGCCAGTAGAATTACTGTTAGTACTTAAGCTGTTGAGAATTTATCTATTAGAGCTAATGGAAAACTTGACTCAAGAACAAAACAAGCATTGAAACATAAATGACTTAGTAAAAAATATAGACAAAGTATATTGTTTGGAGTAAAAACATTTACACAAGATAACACAAATATACAAAAGTCGACAAAGTGTGTTCTTGGACGAAAAACTCTTAAGGAAATGAAGACTTAGTCATCCTCATTGCCTTTGTCTGAAAGCTGTGAGGGCAACATGACCTTGGCTCATGTCTCCAGCTCAGGTTCAAACTGTGAGACGCATTCCCTTCCAGGGATACAGGGGAGACGTGAGGCAAATATACTGCATGAGATGAAAGGAACAGGTGCATGCTGGTGTTCTGAACACAACAGGAAGTTACACTTGTTTTTTTGGCTCGCCGGTTTTTGGCTCGGCTTATCAACGCGGTCAGCAGTTGGTGCAGTAGCAGTGGCTGTGACACAGCAAACAGAACCAATTAAGGTTGTGTAAAAATCCTCCAAGCGTGATTTGTGGCAGTTTTCATCAAAATTCACACTCCTTCTCAGAGCTGCTAACAGTTAATTAGGCAGAGATTCGATGTTTCCACTTTGTCAATATGCAAACAAGTATAAGCTCAAAAGACGAGAATGAAGTTGAAAACCTCTTTTAATGCACTGATGCTTCCTGTTTACTCTCCCCATAGCTCTTAGACTATGGGAGCTGTATCTGCAAAACTTTGACTGTGATTATCCCTTCAATTTAATCAATATCATTTTAGGAATTACAAAATCGAGACATTTTTACTGATTAATCTTTGACCCTTTAAAACATCTAATCACCAGTATCTTCCTTCCATAGAAATTAAACGAACAAGCGGCCGCCATGTTTGAATCCGGAGAAGAACCCGAGGTGACCACGGGCTTAGGGATCATGAACGAGCTGGTGGTGCCCTGCATCCCTCTGCTGCTGGTCGACGACACGGACAGAGACCTGCTGGCGGTGGAGGACATGAGGAACCGCTGGTGCTCTTACCTGGGCCAAGAGATGGAATGTGAGTCCCTGAGGGAGCAAATATTTCTGGAGAGGGAAGTCTTAGGTTACTGGTACATTCCTCATTGCCCCTGCCAAAGATCATGATAATCAGCCCACTGCAGTGGCTTCTAGGTTCTGCAGCATTGAGGAACCTGAAGAGATGCGTCTTTATTTTAAAACATTAGAGCTTCACAGCGATATCTGCCTCTTCCAGTATTTTGTATAAAGACCCATCGAATGAAAATCAGGTGTTGAACCTTGTCAACGTGTCCACATGGTTTTGAAATAAGCCGACAATACCATGGCTTCTTATTTCCACCTGGTAACTGCAGTCAGGGTTTCCCACGCCACAACACTAGCAGAGCATAGCATCAACTTGTGCAGTGAGGTTTCTCTATTGTTTCTGCATCACAAACCTCTGATCAGAAGCTCTGTGTGGTTCATTGGTAGACGAGCCGCTCAGCTGAGTGGAAATAGTGCCAGGGCCAATTTGAATATTCATAGATGATTAATCAATAAGGCTATAACCACATTACTACATTTTAATTTGAAAACGCATCAACTCTGCTCCAGATACACCTGGTATCCCACTATTCCACAGTTTTAGAGCAGCTAAAACTGAAACGTTTGGAAACGCCGGGGCTGCATCTTAGTCTGGACGGGCAGAGACATTTGGAAAAGATGCAGATGGTTGATAATTTCATGGGCGGAGCATCCACAGAATTTCCCAATAATGTATTTTATAATTATAATAATTTATAGAAGTAGCAATAAATCTAAATGTAATTTCAGTTGGCCCACGTCTCATCAGATTACAGCAACAAACCTGCTCAACGCCATTTTAATATCTTTCTTGTTTAAGATGAAAAGTATGTATGTAAGTATGCAAATATGTTTTGGAGGGTATAACAAAGCCAGGAGAGTAACTTTACCTGATCAAAATCCACAAGGAAATATTCAAAATGCTCCTGAAAAGAATGTGTTTGTAGAAAAAAAAAAAAGACTGGAAAGGACTCCGCTTTTATCAGTACATTGCAGTATCAGTCCACAGAGAGCATGTTCTCAGAGTTCCTGGCCTTTGTTCAGGGAAATCACAATATTATCACCCAGACACCAAATCACCAGAGGTTCAGTCTGATCCTGTCCTGGAACAGGCTTTCAAACTGCTCGCGATATCACCTTACTCTATTTGCCCTGTGTTCTCTGTGTTACATTTTCACTACATTATGCTCCAATGCTCATACAGTTAATCATCTTCTTTCCATCTGTCCTCCCCCTGCTGGCAGCCAACCTCCAGGAGAAGCTCACCGACTTCCTCCCCAAGTTACTGGACTGCTCCACGGAGATCAAAAGCTTCCACGACCCGCCCAAGCTGCCCTCCTACTCCACCCTGGAGCTGTGTGAACGGTTCAGCCGCATCGTGGCTGCCGTCAGCAGGATCCCCAGCGAGGGGAGATGAGCTCAGAGGGGCGGCCGCACACCCCTCCCTTTTTCACAGGCCCGACCCAGGGCAGAAATCCATGGACCTCTCTTAACCCATGCCTTCCTTTATCAATCCAGGGGTCACTTGCTTCTAGCTGTTACTCCTCTGTTTCTCTTTTGCTGCTATAGGTTTTATCACAATAAATATTATTTCAATTTTTATTTCTAAGCAAAACACAACGGCGGAAAAGAAGCAGGAAGAGACTGTCGGGAGGGAATAAGTAAATATGAAGTGAGAAGTTGATGGGGGGGATGAGGAGAATAACTGGGACTGCCAGCCTGCAGTGGTTGAAAGCACACTCTGCTTCAGATTTGTTAAAAAACATGAGTCTGAGAGTTTTTCATAGTTTATTACTGTTGTTGTTGCTGTTTGATTCAAGCTTCTCCAGCCACGTTCATAGCCCTTTCTAAAGCCCCCTTCTCTGCGTGGGGAGGGTCACCCTGCTGCTCGGCCTCCAGTTTGGTACAGTATTACCATGTTTTGTTTTATTTTTCTAAGGAAGTTAGGAAGAGAGCCTCCAGTTCTATCAGCGGCTCGCAGGATCTCAAATGGGTCTCATGTCTTGGTGGACTGCAGCAGAGCGAGATGTTTTAAGTGCTGTGGTAGACGGCCACAGACTTCCTGTGGCTTGTTAATAAATTGAGAGAATAAAGTTTTATTTATGGCCCCTTTAGGCCAAATAAAAAAATGCTTTGCCTTACTGTTTCTTCACTTGCACGATAATAACTGACTCGGACATTCAACACTGCACTGATCAAAGTCTTTGATTTGAGACATTAAGGGGATTAACAGAGCGACTGTCAGAGAGGGATGAGAGAGGAGGTTCAGTGTCATGCCTAAAGTCACATTGACATTAGCTGTTGGTCTCAAAACTCCATTATTCACTGTGATCATTTAGCTGCCATTGTGAAGTTTATTAGAATTTCATTGACAATGCAAAATCCAAAGATTACAAGCATTTGGCCCAAATAATAAAAATATAGAACAGCCTCCTCTCTTGTGGCTTTCCAATTGCTATTTTTTAATAATAAATTCTGGTCTAATTTCCTCCAGTGAAATTCATTTCCTGGAACATGGATCACTTCAATCAATCCATGTGATGAAGACAGGAAATGCCTTTTCAAAACATTGCTGCCAGCACCGGGCAGACGGTCACATGACCAACGACACCAAGTCAATTTCCTATATGTGCAAACATACCTGGCAAATAAAAGAATTCTGATTCTGATTCTGATTCTGATTCTGATGAACGTTACCTTACCCAATATGCTGGAGTGTTTCTCCAAAATTAAACATATCAGCGTAACCAGTATTCTAATCTAATCCAGTATTTTGATCAGCAAGTTACACTGTTGTTCAGGTGGACACATCACCTACTCTGTACATGTTTGTAAATTCACTAGATGATTATATTTGAGCTGAGGCTTTATTCATTATTATGAAGTTGAAGAAATCAACACTGAAAGACCTGAAAATAATCCAGAAAGACATTCAATACCAAGCTGCCATCTTAACATGTCACAGTTACAGTTAAAAATCAGTTGATCTACAGTTGATCTGAACTCTGCACTGAGATGTGGAAATATTGTGGAGAGAGGGACATTTATAAATATTTAGACAATACAACTAGAAAGACCTGGAACGGCAACTTTGTAAACAGGAATCTATTAGAGGGGTGACACATACACGTTTTAGTTTCCCTTAAGTCAATGCTCCCTTTTTTTCTATTGTAATTTTGCAATTTAATAATGAAGTCATGAAGAATTAACAGAACATTGTTCCAACCATATGATTATGAATCAATATATCAGTCTTTAGGTCGTGTCTATTCCTTTATGATGCAGAGATACCTAGAAAGGGGCTTTTTTGAACTATACGCATTAATTGATGGGGAATCGTTTTCTGAGCAATATAAGCTTCATATTGTCTCTATGATGTTGGAAAGTGACCATATGTCTCTTGACCATGACTTTTAACCGATCAGATCCAAGAGTTCATCCTCTGTAGATACACACTAGTAATAATCACACCACACAATAAGTTGTTTAATTTCATACACACGGACCCAGGAAGATGTCTGTGCTGCTGGAACATAAGACTTGGACCACATGATGTTGATGCTGGGTCTCTGTTGACTGAAGGCAGACACAGATCGGATTTTCGAAGGACGGATAACAACCCAAACTTGTGCACACACTGGAATAACTTCAAGCCGACAGCAGCCTTACGAACACGGTGTCTGATGGTCTGTAGCATTTACACCGCGTCTGTCATTGGCTCGGGTTGAACTTCTGCTGACAATTTGCGATTGCTTTTACGATCCTTCACGTCTCTGTACCGCTGGGCTGTCGGCTGGCAGCTTTTCTGCTCTGGCCTCCTTTTTAAATCAGCCAGCCGCATTTTCAGCTCTTGAAACACTTAGACTGTCAACCCTGGTGCGTACTGGTATGTTGATTTGTTCCTGCGTATGAGCTCAAGATTTTTTATATAAAAATGTTCCCATCTGAACCGTGTTGGTTTTCAGATCCTTTCATAAAAATACAGCTTTGTAAAAAGACTCCATCCAAGTAGAGTTTTGATCAGAAAAATATAGTAAAATATGATATATCTCTCGATGCTGTTAAACTCGGTGGATGTTGAGCTACATAGTTAATATACAGTTGGGTAGTTCATTTGTGTTTGGGGTCAGACCACAATATAAATCTCAGGGTAGTGAGATGACTAATAAGTGAAGAAAAACAAAGACAAAAACTAAAGTTTTCTTACAAAAATCTGTTTTCATTTTGAGGGTATATCTAACATTAAAAAATGGATTATTTGACACATGAATGTTGATTTAAATGGAACCATGTGAGAATTTTAAGGAAAATCACTATTTGTTGGAACTGCTAACAACTCGCAGACATCTGGAAAGTAACATTGTGTTTTTGAAAGTGGTCAGAAGACAAAAAGCATTGGAAACCACTGATTTAATCATCAGCAAAGTGTCATATTTAGATCAGCTTGTAGTTTCCTCAAGGTCGAATTATTCAGCAAAGTAACATGCAACTAGAGTTTTACTGAAGTAAAAAATACAACTTTTTTCTGAGACTAGACAGTACAGAGCAGAGCACATTCATCCACTGAGGCCCAACAGGCCCCTTCAAATCAAACTGCACCAAATGTCACACACGCACAGATATCAGTTCTCTAAATGTGCCTTGTTTTTTAATCCGAATAACTCCCAGGGAAATCAACATAAATATTTAAAAATGACTTTTCTCGTTATGTTTATGAAAGTGAACAATGAAATCCTGGGTGCGCCCTCTAATCTGGATCACCACCAAACTTTAATAGGTTCTTCCCTGACGCATTCCAAATCCTTCCACAAAGTTTCCTGATAATCCGTCCAATAGTTGTTTACGAACAAACAAGCAAACAAACAACACGGGTGAAACAATGGAGGTAAATATGACATATGTCCCAAAAAGAACATCAAAATTCTGATTAAAGAGTAAAGTATTTGATAAGTTACTTCCCCCCCACTGAATCTTAAAGGGGTAGTTCACCCCCACGACCAGCATAGTGGTGAGAAGATAATGAGTGAATTTTCATTTTTGGATGAACTATACCTTTAACTAAATCTCTAAGTGTACCGGTAACATAAACAAAGCAGATTTATCCTGATATCCCAAATTAAAAAGCTGATTTTAAAGTTAGTAACTCACTCACATGCCGTCATTGAAAACATGCAACTGAAGCAGTTTGTCTATTTACAGTTTTTATACAAAGGGTCTGATTGTTAGAAGAGAAGTTGTGAGTAGCCCTGATGCACATTCATGTTGTCGTACATTTCCATTCAATGTGTGAAAAGCTCCAGCCTCACACCCCCGCCTCAGCTTGTCTCCATCACTTCAGCTTGTCACACCAACGCAAAACCAAAAAAGGAAACTTTTACTCCAGCCCATCTTGTCTTCAGTCTTTTTACACAGCGCTTTGTCCACTCAGCAGGGTAACAACACAACAACACAATTGTTTCAATGTTATTTTTATTATCCAAGTCACTCTATTTATAGGCCACTGTTGACTTTCTCTCAAATTAGTTTTATTTTCTCTAAGGGCAGACATCATTTGTGACTGTTCCTCATACAGATCCTTCGCTGTCAGTGCTTCTCCACTCTCTGTCCCTGCTGCTACCAGTGTGGAGATCAATAATCCACTTCATCTCTGCTTAGGAAGGAATATGACTTGGAGATTTACAGTAAGAGAGGCTGTGTCTTGTCCTTGTTTTACCCTCATTTTAATAATACAGAGGCAGGAATCTCATGGACTACCTTCGGGGACAGATATTACACTAAACACCAGTTAATTGGGGACAGTTTGTTCAATTGGGGACAAAAGCTGGGATTTTGGGAACAGTAGTCACGGTGAGGGTAAGGTTAATCAACTCAAGTCTGTGTAACATCCCCAATAGTGAACTACAATTGTGTGTGTGTGTGTGTGTGTGTGTGTGTGTGTGTGTGTGTGTGTGTGTGTGTGTGTGTGTGTGTGTGTGTGTGTGTGTGTGTGTGTGTGTGTGTGTGTGTGTGTGTGTGTGTTTGTGTAACCCCCTTGGAGTTGGCCTTCTGATGGACCCATATACGCCGACTTTGTTGAGCTGCAAATATTTACGGGACACTCACTATAATTATTGGCAGCGGTATCCCCTAATTTTGCTCATTATTTCCATTGACTTGAAGTGGGGCGTGAGGCCAAGTTCTGTGATGATTACAGAGCAGAAACAGTGGCAGTTTATACAGCCCATGATACTGATGGACAGGCTTAATTGGTGGTTTGTGCTGGTTTCCCAACAGCATCCAAATTTAAACCCCACAGACCCCATTCATGACCTTCCTTTTTTTTGTGGTGGGGGACTAAAACAATATAAACATCTTGCCAAGTCCGTCTAATTATATATTCAATGAGCCTAGTAATTATTGGAACAAGTAGACAAACACTGGTAGATGTAAAGCGCGGCGGTCAATACCGGTCAGTGTTTTCTCATTAAGTCTGACATTTCTACATTTTACAGTAAACACAGAACAAGAGCAGTTTCTGTGACAATGTGACGGTGTGGTGTCTTCCCACAAAACCACTGAGTTCCCAGAATCCCTCAGGACATACAGGTGTATGTTGTCTTTTCTGCACTGTGATCGCGGCTCGGAAGTGGAGGCCACAGATTTCCCATGCAGATAGGGGTTAAATTAATTGAAGTTTGTGAATGGTTGTTTGTCTCTGTGACCCTCAAATGATAAGAGGTATAGATAATGAATGGATGGATGGATGGATGGCACATGTATGTGTCCAAGTAACCTACAACTGTATATCTGCTGATAAGGCTGCCTCCTGCAAGATCTGGTTAGAAAAGTTAGTTCAGTGGAAGAATGACGAATGCAGGTAATTATGTCAGGTGATAAAAAAAAAACATGATAGGGCTTTTAATTTTTTTTTTGTTTTATCTGAATTTCCAACACTTCCCACGGTATAAGAGAATGCAAGCAGTGGTTTGACCAACCCAAAGCTAAAGAGAAGTATTGGACGACATTTTGTGACACCACAGAGAAGTGTGGGGAATGATAAAGAAGATGAGGGAAATAAGACAGGAGTCGGGGGAGCCAGGACTGGAAAATATCTTGGATATGTTTGCTGAGGCTCTGGGTGAGGGTCAATGATCTGGAAATATGTCAGGAAAGGAGATAAGAGGAATAAAAAGAAAAACAAGTCAAGCAAATAAATAATAGTGCAGAGAGAGGGGGTGATGCAATTAATACTCACTTCACACTAATGGAAATGAAACGGGCTGTGTGCACATCAGGACTAACTGCTGCAGGAACAGATCTGTACCACACTGAGCCATATGTCTCATGTAGCATGTAGAGGTCATATTACATTTTCACAACAAGGTTTGGCTGGAAGGAACTTTTCCACAAAACTGGAAAGCAGAAGTTATCCTGTAGTACCCATCAGGAAAGCAGGAAAAGATCTCCCCACATCTCTAACTATGGACCAACTGCACTGACTTCCCACATATACTAAAGAGGAATCTCATCAGTGTATTTAGAAAAGGAAGTAGAACCATGAATCTATGCCTCAAATCCAGATTATTTGTGTAAATGCCCGGCTGTTTTCATTATTGCAACTCTGTCCTTTCTAGTTTTCCCCTCAAGCTTCTCCATAAACTTCAACTGGTCCAGAATGCAGCTCACTGGATCATCACCAGAGCCTCCTCCAGAGAACTCATCACCCCTGTGCTCCCACAGATAGTCAGCTTCCTGTCAGACATCATATCGATTAGAAGATTCTTCCTCTTCCCTTCAAGGCTGTCCATTACCTGGCACCTCAGCACCTCTTTACCTCGTACTCAGGATCTTCCTCCTCCATCCTCCTCACTACTCCTCCTCATCACTTATCCTTGATGGGTCTAAAGTCTCCTCAGTGTAGACGCCTCTGAACCTTGAATTGTAGCCAGTGTTTTGAGCTTTTGAGTATTGTTTTTTATTAGACTGCAGAATGCACAAACATAATATGTAGGTAATAAGTGGAAATAAATCAATGTCCGACAAAAATATTAATATATAGGTTAGATAAAGTGCTGATGTTGATTTTTGTTTTATAATGACACCTGAAGATTAGAGCAGTATTCAATTCAACACACAAAATAAGTATTAGTGCTAACAGGTAGGGGACATTAAATATAGGACAATGCTGTCACAACTGACACAGCTCTCAATACTTTGCAAATGTAAAAAATGTTTTTTTAAATTTCACAATGTTTACCCAACTATATTGGCCGAACCATAAACAAGTGATCACACTTATGTTAAAAGTTCCAGTGGGTCAAGATAGATAATAATCTTGAGACTGCACATCCCAGGGTGTATTTGAAATCAGCAGCACCCATATAGACCAAAGAAGGTGAAAGCCTTTGTTATGTTGGACTTTGGAGTGCAAGTAAAATGCTGTTACCTGAACCTCCAGAAAATGAATAGTGCAGAACACGTGCAGACCAGTGGTGCAGACCTGGTATGTATCACAATGTCTAAAGTAAAATAGTAAGTATTTGTTTGTTTTTTAGTTCTGACTATCACTAGTCATATTTACACATTAGAGCACATATCTCCACCAAGGTCCATTTGTCAGGTTTTAGAGCCACATTTAACTTCATTAGATGCTCTAAATTGCCTGATTTCTTTCATCAAGATCCATTTTACATTCCCTCGTAAATTCATAAAAAAGTCAAACAAATATTTGTTATTGTCTAGAACTTTGTCTAGATCCAGCCCGAGCCTGCCTGTTCTTTCTTGCCCCTTATCCTAACCTTCCACAAAGTTTTAATAAAATCCGTTCCAAAGATTTTTTTTGTGTTATCCTAACAATCAGACAAAGCTTCAGTGTTAGTTTCTATATTCTTTTTAAGGAAAACTGTATTTTAGTTTGTAAGTTCATATGTTGTCTTTTGTCAGGTGTGCTGGCAGATGTGCTCAGGTTTGAAAGATGAACACTGTTTCCACCAGGTATTCATGAAGCTCACTGTGCTCAGTCAGAGAAGCACCTGAAGCAACCACAGAAGGGACCAAAAGAGGATCTCAACTTTGCATTTGGTGAATCTTGCTCAGTTCTTTCTCCCCTTTGAAGTGATTCTGTGTTCACTTGAGTCAGCATTTTGTGAAATAGAAATGTACAAAACAAGTTGTGATGGAAGCCAGGCCTCTGCAGCTGCAGTGGCTGATTGAGAGAAAAGCCTCTCGGCACAGAGTGCTCCAAGTTCACGTTGCCAGCCGTTGCATGAATAGGAAGCAGCGGAGGGCTTTCTTCACACCGCCATTCTGAACACATATTTAACATCTTTGTTCATGTTGGTCGTTAATCCCCCTTGAACTGAATATCAATTAACAAGCAGCTCTTTATAATCAGGTTGGAGAATAGCCGATGGTAAGAAAGGGATTTCAAATTGCTGCCCGTTCACTTAACACTTAATGGTGCTTTCTGGGAGTCCTCTCTTGTTGGGCCGTGTTTTATGGTCAGATAAAAGTTGTGTGGGGAGAAGAATGCCATGTGGGCTCTGTGCCAGGAGGCTGGTGTTTCACAGCGGCTCCTGCCACACACCGGGATGTGATGAGAAAACTTGGTGGGAGAGGGCCACGGAGGTGAGTGGGAGGGGGGGCTGGGGGGGCCCTCTCAAGGTGCCACTTCCATGGAGATGCAGCTGGGTCAAACAAGACTTCCATCAGCCGACAAACAAAAGGTGAAGTGGCTGAGTGACTGCCTCATTAGTGGCAGCCCAGCAGCCGCCACCAAACTGCTGAGATCGGCTTTATCTAGGGGGGACTTTTCAACACACAGTACAAAGTGCTGCACAACAAGAAAACAAATAGTTAAAATGCAGATGGAAGTACATAAATAACAATGATAGAAATAAAAGACCAAAATAGCCTGGCACCCTAAGTAAATTCAGAAATGACTGGTCTGAAAAACATACTTGTTCAGCTGAGATTTAAAAGAAGATACTGTCTCAGACAGCTTTCCACCGGCAGTTCATTCCAGAGCCTTGGGGCCCTGACGGCAGACACTCTGCCCCCCCGCTTTCAGCCTAGATTCAGAAACTGACAGCAGACCCAGATCGCAAGCTGTGCGGAGGGAAATAAAAGTGTGTTTGTTTTTTCTTGTCTCGATGACTTCCACTTGGAGGACAAGGGAAAAGAGGCAGCGAGGTCACCTCGTACTTGACCACCCCTCTTGTTCTCTCTAATCACAGACCCAGCGCCTCTCGGAGCATTCTGTGAAAAAGCACCAAGTGGCATCAGGCCCCCTCCAAACACACATTGTGTCGCTGAGTTCATGATCTGCATTCAACCAGCACATGTGGAGAGGACACGGAATATGTTTGCTCTGCAACAGGATGAATCAGTGACATCACAAGATGGCCACAGGGGAATGTAGTGAGATAGTTGACATGCAATTTACAGAGATCAATGCATCACCAGTGTGGAGTTATACAATATATCATAATTTAATTTCATCTACAGTAAATACTCAGACTATTTAATACCTACAAGCCTAAATCAGCGAGAGACAGCTAGGATGCTGACAAAGCACTGAGCATTTTATCCAGCAGCCACAAGAGCGCTGTTTAAAAATAGCTCAGCAAATGAGGTGTTTGATGAGAGTGGCTCTCGTGATGTACAGCTAAAACCAGTTGTGAGGAATGAAGGTTGGCTGGAGATTCGATATTCATAAAAACAGTTAATAAAACTTATGAGTGTACTTTATGTTCCCTAAAGACTATTATCAGTGATTCTGTGGAAAAAGCATCTATAAAACAACTTCAAATAGTGGCAGCGTTTGCATATTTTGTGTAATGATAGTGTTTCTTTGTTTTTACTGTGTGGTTTTTATATTTGCAGTAAAACACATTCCTGCCTCTGGTTAATCCTTTGTAATAAGTTCTTGATTATGCCATTGATGAGGTAAGTCTTAAGTGCTATTGAAGACTTTCCTTCAGGAGCAGCCAATAAGAGATGAAGCCATGTGGACGGAGTGGAGGAAACGACGCAGGAGCAGCGAGTTCTCCTGCGAAAAGCATTCAGCTCAGTTCAACGTTCAGTTTCCCATTCAGGCAAAGTCACAATCAGCAAAAAAAAAGAGCGTCTTGGCTCCCAGTCAGTGAAGACGAGGGCTAATGCATTAAATATATGAAGAAACATTCACTGAATCCCAGGGCCATAAATCATTACCTAAAGTCCTCTCAGTGCACAGTTTTCGTCTTAATTTGCCCTCCCTCCCCCATCCCGTGGCTCCGATCACTGGGGAACTAACTGAGAGCATTGTTCTTCCTGCCAGCTCACTTGGCATATCGCGCTTTATTTAGAGCCCTCCGGCTGTTTGGCAGGGCGACGGAATAAGCAGTGTTAAAGGTATTTATGAGGTTGTCCTCAAAGAACCTTTCACTACATCAACAGTTTGACAAATGCATGTGACGGTAAACTTGATATTGGCAGCAGCCATGAAGAACTTGTCTCCATGACTGATGCCGGTTGTGATAGCTGCCAGGCCCACGTGTATTAATTATCATCGTTTTTTAAACAATAATCGGGAGACGATGCTGTTAATGTTTATAACGGAAAAGGGTTAGTTAAATAAAAACTACAAATTTGGGTTGGTTAAAATGTTTCAGCAGCTACTAACTAACTAACAAACGTACTAACTAACTAACAAGCTAACTAACAAACTAACGAACTAATGAACTAACAAATTAAGGAACTAAGAGACTAAGGAACTAACTAACTAACAAACGTACTACCTAACTAGCTAAAAAGCTAACTAACGAACCAACGAATTAAGGGACTAAGGAACTAACTAACTAACGAACGTACTAACTAGCTAACAAACAAACTAATGAACTAACAAATAAAGGAACTAAGGAACTAACTAACGAACGTACTAACTAACTAACACGTTAACTAGCAAACTAACAAATTAAGGGACTAAGGAACAAACTACCGAATGTACTAACTAACTAACAAGCTAACTAACAAACTAACGAACTTTGAACTAATTCATATTTCACCAAGGTTAATTTAAATAGAATAGGATGCTCTGACATGAAGCTCTGCTGTAGTTGGTATCAAACACACACAAAACGAACTATCTAACTAACTGACTAACTAACTAAATATTTAAATTCATATTTCACCAAGGTTAATATATATAGGGTGCTCAGACATTAAACTCTGCTGTAGTTAGTAACACAAACAAACTAACTAACTGACTGACTGACTTGACTAACTAATCATCTAACTAACCATCTGACTAACTAATTCGGCTTTAACCATGAACTTTTACTTTGGAGAAACCCACAATGCTTAGTGTTTACCTGTAGCTCCAGGCAGGGCTATCTGACCTGTTGACTTTCAGGCTGTCAGATTAAACCACTGGCTGTGATGCTACTTGAGGAGCTTTCCTCCACATTTTACCGACATACTTCTACTAAGACAGGTGTGTGGTAAGTAAATATGTGTAAATTTACCTAATTTAATCTTAGTTTAACCAGAATAAATATGAAACCGCCTCATTTGGTTCTAATTTATTGACGTTAGCATCTTAAGCTAGCTTGTTAATGTTAGCTGGTGCGGTGCTCTTGGTTGAAATCTCACTGTAGTGATGTCGAGTTGTCTAAAAACAGATCTTGATCAAGTGGATTATCAGTGTGACTGTGCATCATAAACAAGGTTGTATTACACTGAGTTGTGCACATTGTTGTAGAAGGGGAAACACATTTTGTACAGAAAAACACAAGTAGCCAGGAAACGTGGGTCCGTGCCAACAGCTGATCCCAGTGTGAGATTCCTCCTCACACAGAGCAGCTGAATCCCACTGAAACCACTGAGCCCTGGGGTGAGTGAGCATCAAACAGCCGACTGCAATTACAACTTATTTTCATCAAAGCACTTTTTCATTTCTCTGTTTTTCTCACCGCTTCATATTGAGCCTGTAGCTGGATTCCGTCTCCGTAGAAGAAGCATTTGCGTTTTAAACTAATTAGACAAAAGAGCCTCAAATATCCCTCATTTGTTTGTTTTACTTGTACTTTGTTTCCATGTTTATTCTCCGGTGTTGTTCTTATGCAGTTGTCCAAACACTTGGCTGCTTGTGTTTAACTGCAGGTCGTTGTGGATTGTATCTAAAATAAGCTCCCATGTGGATTGTAGCCATTAACACAACAAAAAAATACTCTAAACATAATGCATGTCATTAGAGCTTTCTCTAATCGTGTGTGTGTGTTTGTGTGTGCTGTGCCTCAGGTGTTCTCTGTCATATTGACTATCTTTCTTGTCACAGGAATCCATTTAATAATATTTAAATTAATCCACTTTTACACTATTTTGACAAAGAGTGATGAGAGCACACCTCAGGTTCCAGTGGCCACAGCTTTACTGGCAGTGACCTCCACTTATCAAATAGGAATCATTAAAACTAACCTTCATCTGCAGGGAATTCCGACCTAATTTGCCTACGGCCATTTTGGTTTCCCTTCAGTCAAATTGATTATGTTCAGAAGTTCTGTATTAATCCTGCTGACATTGTATAAAGACTCATATTTTGTAAGATGTGATTAATGAAACTTTGACATGTCATGACGTACGGGCAATCATTGACCTAATAAATGAACTAAACTGAGCTGCTACAAACCACAGGCATTGTTTTAATTTTCTTTTCTCTGTCTGTGTCCTCTATTTCTGCAGACAAGGCGAGACAGCCCGAGAAGTATTGGTAAGTGCAACGTGCCCTTGCTTTATCATTATAATAATGAATTCACCACTAGCAAGTCTGTTCCTATAGTTTGACTTAAGCTATAGAACGTCACAACCTAAAAATACTAGTATTGCCAATATGTCATATCACAGTGTGTCTGGAATATTTGTGGTAGCGAGTTAAAGAGGGGGAGAGGATGAAGGACAGAGTCTCTGAGGGAATGTAAGTTCTATGGAACTTTTTAAATAAAAAGATCATGACCCACACAGGCGATGTGGCTGTGTATCAGTTTCATTCCCCATCCATGACAACACACACCTGAAAATGTATATCACATGACCCCTCCCGTACACTGGGCCACAGTGTGAGTGATGCTTGTAGTTGATTATCCGTGTTGGGTTCTCGTCGGTAGCTGAGGTAGATAGATTAAAGATTCAAACAGGGCTAGAAGCATTTACAAACCCCTTTGTTTTAGTGTCTCCAAAACTCCTGAAACATAGTTTAATGTAGATGTGGCCTCAGTGTCAACTCACACACCTGACTCTTGTTTAGCCTACATGTCATTTTCAAACATGTAGCTTTCCCCTAAAGAGGAGCAGAGCTGTCAAAGGTTTGCAGATGTGTCCTCTGCTGTGACATCCAGGGTGTGGCACATTCAGAATCAAATAGAGAAACAGATTCAGAGAGTGGTTATGTTTCAAAGAAAAAGATAATGATTACTACCACGTCCTTTGCAAAATAAGCACATAATCCATCTTTCAATGAGGTGAATCCCAATAAGGTCACACATGAGACACCAAGCATGAAAGCAGGATACACGTTTATTACTGCAAGTGCCCATGCTGCCAATATTCTAAGTCTCAAACATGAATTATTCTTACAATCATATTTTTTAGTAACATATAAATAGTTCTGCACAAAAAACTGTAAAAGTTAACAATTTTGCACCCACTGAACAGTTTTTGAGTAGGTATGTCTGTTTATTACCTGTGGAGGGCAGCATCAGGCTTGGGATGCAGCTAGGCCTCCTGTAGTCTTAGAAGAAGAATAGGAATAGGAAGGAGAGGGGCACACCAGGCTGTTTGTGTAGAGCAAAGCTGAAAAATCTTTATTTCACATGGACCTGAATCTCAGCCCTCACTGACCAGGCCTTTTAAAGTCATACAAACCAGTTTTAAGTTACAGAACTGAAGAGGATATATTCTGAGCAGACTCAAAGCAGACTGAGATTTAACATATAGCTTTGTATCAAGGTTTCTTTATCAACAATGTTTAGAAGGAGTGAGAGAAACAAGGTAAACATATTTGTTCTAAGTTAGTAGTAAGAAGACAAAGTTAAAGTAGTTTCAATATAAATATTTTTCAGTAATTCTGTATGTATGAATGGGCTGGATCAAAGTCTAGAACTCCTGATACTTTTGTTTTGTCAAAAGTCGAAATTATGACTGATTGTGAATATTGTACTGTAACAGACCCAATAACCAGATATTGATGAGAGAGAATTACAGTCAAAAGATTGTAATCTAGTTTAATTTATCATTGGATTAGTATTTGAAAAATATTGAATTTTCAAGGCATCCAAATTTCTAACCTGTAAACATTATGCTAGGTTAAACTATACCTATTAATTTTAATCCCATTTTCCATTGGACAATTAATAATGATTTTTAAATTGGAAACCTTGAAACTAACTAAATATACAAGCACAGGTATATGTTATAACATTAATGATGTGTCTTAGTAAACCATCCCACTACGCAAATATGCATATTTTGTCACAGATGACATCGACTTGTCACAGTAGGAAAAGCACTGGTGTAAATAATAAAATAAACGATGGCTGAATTCTATTTAGCTGCTCTAATTTCATGGTCTTGGTTTTCTTCACGCTGGCTCACTGTCACTGAGTCATCAACCTTCCGTCCGTCTGTTGTAGCAGGCGGAGGTACGATTTAAAAGCTGACAAATACAGGATTGATCAACAACAACTATCTTGACACAGCTCTGTTGTGAAGAATTGTGATTAAAATCAAAATCCAGTGAGACATTTTACAGTTGAAACATCTAAAGTTCTTCCCTAAGTAACTGGTAGACCATTTCAAAATGACCTCAAACTTAATTTGGGAGTTTCTTGTTCATTAGCGTGCATACAGCGATATGAATATACATATATCTGCGCTGTAAGGTTATTTTAGCTAATTACCAGAATTCATGTCCATAATTCACACAAGGTTTCATGCGGCTAGGTAAAAAGCTTAAAAACTAAGCAACGGCTCAATGGAATTTAACCATTATTACTGCATTAATCAAACCTGTGCTTTCCTGCTTGGACATGTCAATATTTCTGATTTAATAAAATACCAATAGCTGACAGGAAATAAACCTGAAAGCAAGCTGGTGTGAAAATATAACTCATATTAACACAATATATAATATGTATAAACCTATTTGTAAAGATGATCTAGTGATGATAGTATGAACTGCCACTTTTCTTTTCAAATACTGAGGGTGATATGAATGACTTCATTAATAAATTAGACAGAATAAAAGCAGGTTTAATTAACAATAATCAAACGTTTTTCCATTGCATATCCAATAAGAAACCTTTTACTACAATTTTTAAAAAATGTTTGACAGACATTCACAGCTTCCAGGTAACACGAAAAGGGAATTAAGCCAAACTCATTTATTATCTTCAAGGTTTCTAACATCGTTGTTCCAAATTAAGCTTAAGTGCTTTCAGACATGCATTGAACTCTAGAAAATCTCCTGAAATTATCTGGAGAGGCTATATGTGAAAATGCAAATGTCTAATTCAGAGGCTACAGACCATCTCGGGAGTTTTCTTTGCCATTATTAAAAACTCAGGATAATGTTTGAATGAGCCCATGTAAGAACACTAGGATATTGTCCAGAGGATTTGCTGCAAACTCGAGAAAATGTTCCCAATTTTTTTAGTGGGATCTAACAAAGGTATCCACACTGTCCACATTTTCTGAAGTTAATGAAAATAGCTATTGTGGATTGAATCCTACTAAAGGCACAAGTTCAGCTCTGGTGGGATTTCTTAGTTTAGAGATGCTGTAGAAGTGATCACTCTTCCTGAATATGTGTATTTAGTCAGGTTGTGTTCCAGATGAGCTAAAAACAAAGTCTTCTAAAAAGTTTTGCCCTTTCAAAGATAATCATGGAAATTATACTGTAAAAGATGAATATCAAATCGTGACGAAATGGTTCAGGTAAATGAGACCCTCTCAGAGTTAAGAATCACAGGATGTGGGAATCCACAAGGTAGTATACTGGGGTCTTTATTTTGATATATTATATATAAATGTCTTAAAAGCAGCTGCCTCATGCAAACCTATTTGACATGCTGACTATTTTAAATAGTTGTCCACACAGATTCAAAGATTTGCTGAGAACACTCTTAGTGAGGAACTATCAGCAAATAACATTATCCCTACCCTTGGGTATAAGAGGCTATTCTTGTTGGTTCCAAAGTAAAATTTGCAACGGCATCAAATTTTGTTGTCCAAGTTGGAGAGTTCAGTATAAATAATTGCTAAAAACTATCTTGGTTGTATTATAGACTGGCTTCAAAATCACTCACCAAGATAAATATCATAACTTGTTTACAACTGACATTAAAATGCTTTTAGGGTGATCAGATCGATGTCTGACAGAGGTTGACCTCATGTTATACAGATGCAAATACACCTATGCCCCACCGAGGATGGATTGAGATCTGATTGGCCAATCTATGGTAGTGGTGGGCAGGGGCTTATTGTGACCACATTGAACTGGGTAAATGCATTGTCAGTCCACATACACAGAGGGGCAACCATGCATTTGAACTGTTCCAAACCAGTATTGTTGCAGCAGTTGAATTTCAATGTCGACACTGGAGAGACTATAATTGTTAAAATCATAGTTTGATACAATCTGTATGCAAAAGGAGTTTGAATGCCTGAAAATGGAGAATAAAGCTTCTAGCCAAAGCAGCTATCCTCCTGGACAGGTCACCTCTTCACACATAAGCTGTAACTGTAGTTCAAAGTCATATTGATTACACAACCATCTCTGTGTGGACTGCTCAAAATAAATCAATAAGGTCTATTCATCTTGATCCTGCATATTTAAAAAAAGCTTATCTGGTTAAACTTAGAAAAAATTATCATTTTCATTAAGATATTGCTCACCTACATATTTGTTAAAAACATATTAAAAGTAATGAATCATCTGATATTTTAAAACATATGATTCAAAAGCCCATTTGGCAAAACTTATATTTCTCTACAGTGCAGCAGTACAGTTGCATAATCACTCCACAAATTTGAATTTGAGTTATTTCACAGAGCCTGTTTGAAATTCTCTTAAATGAATGGTTACAAAATACAAGAGAATGTTTCATTTTTCACTTTTATGAGCAAGAAAACATGAGAATGTCGACATAGCATCTCCGCCAGCTATGCTATTTCATTTCTATTTATTTGATGATTGTGTTGTCTTTGCTATCTTGTAGTTGTTTTCTTGTAGTTGTTTTGTTCGTATCTGGTGTGTGAAGTTTTATTCTTGAGGACCACAATGGAAATGAGCCTTCAGCATAACAAACACAATAAGCTTATTTATGTTTTTATTCTCAGTCAATTTTAAAAATATGTTTTTAATCATCCCATACATTGATAGATTCATTCTTTATTTCAATTAACATTATAACAAGCAAGTATCTTTTCCAAGCAAAGTTTCCATCTGTAACAAACATGGTGCATTCCAAAGCCCTTTACCAGAGAAGAATGGAGAGCATTGTTCCTGTGTAATATAGGTATGAGAATCTGACCATTCATTCAGTGTCCATGGTTCATGGCTGTCACTTTGGTTTATAGGTGAATAGAAGTGACTGTTAGCAGAACAATACTGGAACAGAATCTTTTTTCAACAAAATAACATAGCTGAAGTCAGGACAGAGTGAGGCCCAAGACAGAGCCAAGAGAAATTCCTCTCTTCACTTGTGACAACTGTAGGTCTCTTTATGAATGTTTCAAATCTGGTCAGGGAGAAAATACAAAACTGACATTTGATCAAAAGTATCTCAGTTAATACTTTCTTGTCGAGATGTGTGCATTCATTTCTGTTAAATATCAGTAATTTAATATGAATGGAATTTTTCCATGAAAAAAAACTCTCACAATGTCATTACTTAACATATATCATTTAAGACTTAAAAGATCTTGCATTGTGTTTATTGCCTGTAAATCATCAAGTGCTAACTACTTTATCTGTACTTTACTAAGACTTACGAGTGGGAATAGGGAGGGAACTAGCTTGTTATAAGATTAGTGTATAGGATTTAGCAATTGACTATAATATTCAATTTGTTGTTTTCATTAGTGTATAATCACCTGACTCTAAGAATCCCTTTGTATCCACATAAGGAGCGGGTCCTCTTCTGTTACTCTACTTGGAGGCCACTGTAGAAGTGGAGGGGGAGGGGAGGGTCATTCAGTTCGTTGAATCCTGCAACTTCATAGCCTGAGACCAGGAAATCTTGCAAATTTAACCATGAAAATCAGTGACTGCAAAAGTTTAAAATTTAGCTAAAATATTCAAGAGATTTGAATATATGTGACTGAGAAACATCCCTCTGCCCTGTGTGGCACAATTAAGGAAATATGTATCTTTTAAGTCATTATTGCCTTGGGAGGGTTAAAGAAACATAAAAACATTTTCACAAATATATTAGTGGTACAGTTTACAAACAACCAATCACAAAATACAGAAAAATACACATTTAGACAGTTATTTTCTATCTACCATCTTCATAGAAAATTCAAAAATATGGAACCTTAGTGTTATATCAGCGTTTGAGTGTCTAATTGTGCGAGGTTCATCCTTTTATGTTGGGTTTATCACCTAATTATATCTCACTTCATCATATAAACCCAGCTGGGTCCTGGAAGCGGATGCATAATGTATATTATTCCTTTAACAGGATCTTCCTGTCCGGACTGCCTTGCCGGCTGGAGACTGACTGACGCAGATACATGATTCTAACTGGTAAGTTATCTGGTCTATTTGTTTACTTTTTACGATCATGTCATCGAGTCATTAAATTGTATGTGACAGTGCGTTTCTGTTCTCTTCGTTACTTTTTGTTACAAAATGCTTAGGTATAATATAAGTCTGTCGTTTAAAAATTCTTAAAAACTGTCAACACGATAGCATGATTTCACACTGAAATTATATAGACATAATATGCTAAATCAGTTGGATTTATGTATTTCATGTATTGGTCATAGAAAAGTTACTCAAAGGCCTGAATATACAGTATAATTGTATGTGATAGTCTCACTTTGCTGAAAAGCACTGAGGGGGCTTTTGTGTGTGTGTGAGTGTGTGTTTGAGAGAAAGAGAAAGAGTGTGAGACACACTGAGATTGGGGGCAGGAGGGACCCGTATTAGCCGAGACACTTGAATGAATTTGAAGAATAGGTTTTTTACATGCAGAGCAGTTACAATACCGGGCCCTGACCGGCAGACAGTACCAGCGTCTCAGATTTGAATGACGCACACCTGCCTGATTGGTGGGATTTAAACACTTGTTTCAGGAGAGTGTCCAAACAAAACTGAGTACAGCTGCATCGATTTATCTGCCTCTGAGATGTGGAATCTGAGAACAACATGAATAAACGATTTGAAGCTTGACACAAATTATTTTCTAGATGTTTTTGCCAGCACAGTGTTGTTATAAGTTGGCTATTCCTCTATTATGCTACAGTGATGTTGAGAAACACTGCAAACTAAGACACCTTCATATTATTTCAGTCTAACAACTGTTTAAGCAAACCACTACGAATTATATAAAACCAAAAAAGAAACAGTTAATGAAATTACAAGTGAAAAATAGAGGTCATAAACTTAATATCTTGCCCCAACCAGACCAGTTTGAAGGCAACCAGTGTGTGCATGTATCAGCAGTCAGTGTGAGATTGATTGTGACTTACAACAGTGGTGTAAATGTCCGACAGTATTAACTTTGTCAAGTGGCTGTCCGGGTACGGTTATGTGATCTCATGAGACAAAGCTGGCCCCCACAAATTTTATTATACACAGACACAACTAAAGCTCCCTGCTTCTCCTACACACACACACACACACACACACACACACACACACACACACACACACACACACACACACACACACACACACACACACACACACACACACACACACACACACACACACACCCACACACTGACCCGGGGGGGTCAAGGTGCAGTGACTATGAAGGTTGTCTAACTGGGCCTCTTGAAACTCTTGCCTTGCATTCCAGCGCCCGAAGGAGGGGGTTGCAGCAGCCAGGCTTATTACCAGAGAGAGAGAGGGAGAGAGACGGAGAGAAAGAGTGATAGAGAGTGAGAGAAAAGAAATAGGGAGTGGGTGGGAGGGAGAAGTGGGGGTAGAAAGAAGCTGGAAGGTATTATGCACTATTTCCTTGCCTTCCTAGAAGCTCTCACTTGTTACCTCCCATTAGGCCGTCTGAGTTTCTACGACAGAGTAAAGGAAACGCTGAAAACTTGAACCTGCTTTTCTTCAGCTGCCGCGGCCCTCTAACTAGCCTGCTTGTTTTCCTTCCCTGTGCAGGCTTTTCTCTCTATCTCTCTATCTCTCTCTCCCTCTCTCCCTCTCGTTTTCTCCCTCTCTTTCTCTGGGCTGTGTGTAAGAGGATCACTTTGTTTCGGTTGCCTTTTTCCGCGGTGCTGCAGACACACATTGAGGGGAGGATTGGATTCGAGGGGATACTGACGGGGTTGCACAGCTGCACCAGTCCCCTCCATCTCCACAGCAGGACTAATACCCCCCTCCCTCTCTCTCTCTCTCTCCCTGTCTCTCTCCCGGTCTCTGTCTCCCTCTCGCTCAGTCTCTCTCTCTTTCTCTCTCCCCTGTGTGTTTGACTCTCCCTCTGTCGCACTTTCTGCTTCTGCCGATCGAAGGGGTGGGGGTGCCATATGGGAGCTTAGAAAAATGGAAGTTGATCGGAGAAAGACAAGAGAGGAATCTCCCATTCTTGGGCTCAGATGTCGGGATCTATGTGGTGAGTGCGTCTCTCTTTCTCCCTGAGCACTTTTAGGAAGTTGTCTGCTCCCTAAGAATCCCCAACGTGCATTTATTTTCAAAACTGTGTTTGATTCCTCTTTGATTTTGATGAAAATGTTTCCTTCTGTTACCCTTTTTGAGTTTTACTGCTGGATTTATAGCTCTGTGTTTTCCTCGACTTCTACTAGTAGGGTTCAAGTTCACTGTTCATTCGTAATCTGCAAGCTGTAGTGATATGAAGGGGTTTGTGCTTTTGAATTTGTAAGTTTTGAGGGTCAAGGTAGAGTGAGACAGGAGGTGGAGTGGAGGCCGCCTGGGGGAGGGGAATTTGGAGGGGTCAGAGAGAATGGCACTTGGCCGAGGCAGCACAAAGGCTCTGAAAACTTTTTTAGTTTGACATTATCAGTGAAAAACCTGTGCCTGTTTCACATCCTGGAGACTGCTCCATGTTCCCAGCTTTCCTTCTATGGACACAAGTTATTTGGATTATAATAGTGATCTCCTTTACTTTTAGTTTTTTTTCTGAAGTGTGGAGGGATTGCATCAAAGTTTTGCCATCATCTGCAAACTGACCACTCTCAAAATCTGACAAAACTTCATTAATAAAAGACACATCGAATCAAAACATCAACTGTGTTGATCAAATGAAGAAATATCAGAAGTTTTATCCTCCAAGTTCACAGACCTTTTTGTCGTCTAAGCATGGATCCAGATTTCATCAGACTCTGATACTCGACTTCATTAATTCATATCTTGTAGATCAGGAAGGCTTGTTGCAGATTTGAAGCTTTTCTGTGCTGATCTTCATATAAGTTTGAAAATGTTTATTACCTTGCATAATTAATTAAAGACAATTTTTGATAATATCTTTATGATTATTTTTTTCTTTGACTAGTTTGTGGAGGCAGATCACTTTATATTTTATTGACTATATTGTAGATAAATCTAGACAAAAGAAAACTTAACCACTGTAATTATTTGACGAACATTGACACAAAATACAAATTTCTTTCATCTGAATACACTTATATGTTTTCTAAATTAGAGTTTTCAGAGGGACAAAAGTTATTTTCAAGTTAGTATTTCTAACTCTGAGAAATGTATTACTTTTTTTCACTAGATGGTGACTTGCGCCTAAAAACGAACCTGTGTGTGTACGTCTGGGAAATGAGCTGAGTTAAGTGAGTGAGTCAAGCTTTTAGGAAGCTGTTGAACTTCAGAGCTGTGATTTATGGGTCTCACCTTGATGGTTCATTGGCAGTTTGGGCTTTTGACCTCACTCCATCGTCTCTTTGAGGAAATCAGAAGCCGTCTCTCTGACTTACTTATTCTGTGCCTCCCTGGCTCCCTCCGTTCATTACACATCTCGGTAGCATGGAAATGAAGAGTCCCGACAGGCGTTAATGGCCTAATTTCTATCCGTGAAAGTTAGTCTTTCAACCAAGACTTAAAAGAGATGGAAAAATTGCCTTTGTGGATTTATTCTTGCTTGGCTCTCTGTGCAGTGCGATATCCTGTTTAACCAATGAATGTGGGGAATCGTTGCTGAATTTCAGTCACCACTACTTCATATTTATAAATGTTCATAAAATAGATCTGCTGCAGAATCTAGTCCTCTATTTTGGGCATGTGGGTCATACTGTTATGAAGCAGCAGAACTGAACACTTTAATGAGGACTCGGAAAGTTACAGTCAAAAAAGTTGTATTCTGGGTAAAAGTGGATTTGTTTCAGCTCCTGTAAAGGGACTGCAAATAGAATCTCATTATGGGCGGCTGTGGCTGAGGGGTAGAGTGGTCGTCCTCCAACCTGAAGGTCGGCGGTTCGATTCCCAGTCTGAACCATCTGCATGCCGAAGTGTCCTTGGGCAAGATGCTGAACCCTGAACGGCCCCCCATAGAATAACAAAGTGCTGCAAGTAGATGCACTGTATGAATGTGTGTATGAATGGGTGAATGTGAAACTGTACTGTAAAGCGCTTTGAGTGGTCTTCATCAGACTAGAAAAGCGCTATATAAATACAAATCCATTTACCAAATCCATTTACCATTTGCATGCTCAGCGCTATGGATCAACATCTTTTCTCATGTTCTCACATTTCTATACATCACACTATAAAGCACTATTATTAAATGATAAATACATTTTTTAGCCTAAATAAACCCAACATATTTAAAGTGATTTAAACAGATCCTGATTTTATAGAAGTCCAGAAGTCCTAAACAAAGAGCTGCAGTGTTTTGTGGGTCCCTGTTAAGTCAGCTGGTATGGTACAGTTCATCCTCTCATCGAAGACCCTGGATTACTTGAATCTGGGCAAGTAGTTTGTGTTTTTATTAATAGTGCTGAAGTATTTTTTACGTCTATGGCTGAGTGAAGTTGTTTGTTGTCATTTATGCCATGTGAAGACATGTAGTCAGATAACCTGCCTGACCTCCACAGCCAATTTTAGCCTCTCCCTTTTGCCTCCTCTGGTTATAAATTAGCCTGGTTGTTGATTCCAAGAAGTGAAAGGAAAAGCTCACTTAGTAGCAGTGATTTATTAGTTGTGAGCCTGATGTAGCCATGTGACTGACACAGGTGCCAGTTGAGATGAGAACAGATTCACACTGTTGCAGGAAGTAGGAGCAGAACATCAATTTATTAGTATTTTTCTGAGGAATCTTTTTTTTTATCATTCCGAGAGCTACTTGGTGATAGTGCCACAACATAATTCATGAGATTTTTTGTCCATGAATTTCACAGGGATACATTAGTACACCTACTCCAGGAGTGGTTTGGCAGTTAGCAATCAAGTGCATGAGCATCTGAAGAAAATAAGAATAAGAATTGTGGCACTTAAGTGTTATTTTGCACATTAAGTCATTGCAACCTGTGTTACATGTAGTAATACTTGTAATTAGAAATGCCAATCCCAAATAAATGATTCATTTTTCCACACCTGCTCACCTCGTGTGGACGTGTGAAGCATGGAAAATCAATGAAGCAAAGTAGCAGGCTATATCATGTATACAGGCTCAGTCATTCGAAAGTAATCTATCTCTGTAAATTGAGTTGTGCTTACTTCAATGATGACCTCAGTACAAGTAAGATAACTTTGTTAAGATGTTTGTATGACAGGCACCATAATCTGAGTATTGCCTTACTCGGGTTATGATCGAATTGCCAGAGTGCATGTAAACGCTTTAAACGACAACCCTGTTGAACTCTTCTCTTCTGTTCACAACACTCTCTTAAGCACACATACGTATCTAAGAGGCGGTTTCTTCTGTTAAAGAGGTAATTTCATATCCAGGTAACAATAGCGTTGCTCAGTTATCCTACCTTTTCTCAACCGGGTCATTTGGAAAATGAAGCTGTTGTTGAAGCTGTTTCCCCCTACACCTTTGTTTTTTTTTGCCTTGTGTTAAACTCGGTGAGTATGCAAGGGTACCATACTTCAAATCCACCAATGGGATGATGGCTTTTTAGGTACGAGCTCCTTGTTTTGTCTCCGCTAGTCGGGGTCTTGCTCCTGTTCAGGATTGCCACTTAGTGTGTGGCGATCACTCTCCTCCGTGTTTGCTTGTGTTGCCTTCATGTTCCATCCATGACTGCATTCGTTTAGAAGAGAACAAAGAGCTGTCTTCGGCCCAATCCCATTTCACCCCTTAGCCCTCTCCCTTTGTTCTGCGCAGTCCCAATACCTGTTGGGACAGAGGGGTAGGGCTAAGGGGTAGCGCTTTAGAGCCCCTGAAACTGAGATTTTTCCGACCCTCACTTTAAACCTAGGGGTACCCAGAATGCCCTGCGAATCACTGCCAAGCTGGGAGAGAGACCCACAAATGTAGTATTTTCTACATTAATAAGGATTTAAAAATTAAGATAATTATTGTAATATAACAACCTTAAAACAAAAAATATTGCGATCTTTTTTTAATGCATGATAATCCCGTATTTTCACATTTCATATTGCACCCCCCCTCTTTGAAGATACACAATGCACTTGATTTAACCAGGGTATAGCAGCAATGTTACTATGTAATATGAAATGATGTATTTTTTTCTATTGCAGCATGATATCATAAGATATTGAGCTGAGTAAAGTGGGCACGCTGAATGACTATGAATCTGTGCTGTTTGAAGAAAAAATATAATGTGGTTTGTTATCAGAAGAACTGCTCCATCAAAGAAGTTCATAACCCGAGAGGCCAGGAAACCAGCAGCCTAATTGACTGCATTTTGTGTCAGCACCCCTGTCTTGTTGCTTAGACGAATTCTGTATAGCTGCTTTCCGATATGCACTGAACTCTGCAGTTCTCCAGTATTTTCTCCGGAAGAGGTGCATCTGTGAATGCAAATGTCTGAGTGAGACTCTCAGGTGACTTTCTCCACCTGGCCTTCTTGTATTATGTCAGTAGAAATCCTGGAGAAGTCCATGTAGGGAACACAGCTGGATCCCCCGCTGGATTCACGCTACTAACATGAAATATGATGAATGAAATGAATGAAAAAAACTAAAAGAAAACAAATATATCCCGTTAAAAAAGCGGTGACAGACACATAGAATACACAGATGAAGATGTCTAGAGAGTTTCGGCTGACACCAGTGTCTTAAGAAGATCACGTGATCTTCGCAGTGGACTTGATCTTCGCTCCCTGCCTCCGTCTGCTGCACCTGGCTGCTCCACCTCTCGCCTGAATAATGTGGAGATTTGTTGCTATTGTGAATGCGTCTGTGCAGAGAACCTCCTGCTGTGTTGTGCATGGGTGAAAGGCATGCGCAGGTCATGTTTGAAAACAGCTTATGAGTGGCACACTCATTACTTCCTTAGAAAGACCTCTTCAGTTTGTTGATGGAGCTTGGATGGTGGCTCCTTCATTATGTTGCAATATCCTGCACTACGCTCACTGTGCAGGTAATAAGCAGGAGATCCAGCTCAGATTTGGATGGTTCAGCTCCAAAATGGATGGCTAACTTTGTTCTGTTATAAGGGAGGAAAAGCTTTCATGCTGTTCAATGCTTAATGTCACAAGGCCCTTACAAACAGCTCGTTCGAGGTGGGAATGTTTTTATTATTATTATAGTATTCTGTATAAAGGTGTAAAGCAAAGTCATATAATTGGGTTTGTGTCTGTATTAGGGGAGAGACATGGTGGGAAAGGATACCGATGCTGCTGTTTGTGAAAGGCTGGCATGCTATAGTGTTTACCACAAAATTAACTTCCATATGTGGTGGTTGCTGGACATGGAGGGGGATCATAAACTTAAATGCTACCATGTTGTGTTTGGTATTATATTTGTATTTGTATAATCTCTGGTTTTGTTCATTGACAGCAGCACCATTAAAGTTCAGCTCGTAGATGTTGTCCTGTATTCCTTGAGAAACCTTTTCCTCCTGACAAGCTCTGTCTTATCTTCTCTGTAGTTATTGGTTAACTCTTTGTCATGTTTTTCCTATAGTGCAACTATTCAAGACATAATCAGTTATACAGTTGATTTGTATACCCTCTGTCAACTCAGAACTCTCCAGTTTTTCAAAAAGGACCCTACTACGTTTGGGTGCTATGTTGATAAGACATTTTAAATCTTTCCCAATGATTTGTCAACACTTTTACAGCTTCTCTGGCCAAAGCCCTGTGGCTCACTCCACCGTCGCTCTATCCAAGCATCATTGTAAACTGAGAATATTCTCAATAGATTGAACATCCGTGTGTTTAACCTCTGAAAAAAACAATTTGACATGGTTATTGTGGTACCACCACTGCCACAGTTTGATTTCAGATGTCAGTAGATATTCTTCATCTCTGTCAGCTTGATACTTTCACTCTTCATCCTGGATGGAGCTGTGAAATCCAAAGGACGACCATGGGAAAGTTGCCTGGTGGAAGTCATGAAAACAGCTTCCACTTCAATTCATATGGTGAAATAAAATCATGATTTTATGGCCCATTAGCATGAATTATTTTGATGAATAGTATCAAGGCCAGATGGATGCAAGTTGTCATTCAACACTGAGATAATGACGACAGATAGATGATATGTGTCGTAAGTCAGATTCTTGAATTCTTGAATTATTTATGACTTGAGTCAAGTCTTGGCCTTGATAGTGAAAAACAACACTGACATTTAGTGTTCATTGTTTGCTGTGACGAATTAACACAAGCTGCTAAATTTTCAGTTTATCCCATTATTCTAAAATGAATCAGAAAAATTTAGCAATATGTGGGTCTTTGAACTAAAGCAATATAAAAAAAGGTTATTGCAATGACTTACAGCTTGCACGCATGTACCCGCACACTATACAACAACACTCACACACATTGAATTCTACCACAAATGGCCCCCAGTGGGTTGGTTATAAAGTGGGTGATGTCATGTCTGTGATGGCGACTGTGTGTCCCTTTACCAATGATCCATTTCTTATCCAGCTGTCCTCAGTGACACAAAGAGGAGAGAAAGAATACAAAGACAGAAAGAAAGATAGACAGTCCACCAGTGAGCATTTATTAAATCCTTTTCCTCGTCCACCTCCAGCCAGCTTTATATCTGTCATTAACATGTCCCTGTCATTAGCTGAAGGTGACCAACATTGCCACTGAATTGTGGATAATTTAAACACCTTATTTCAAAAAGTGCTTATCTCTGTGAGTACTTTCATTCATCCATTTTTATATTTGTAGCATATGTTAATATGTCTTTGGTCCGTTTTAAGGGCAGTCTGTTTTGGATAGACGCCAGATTCTCGGGTCAAGAGATCATTGGCAATTTATCTGCTTGTCTCTGCGTTGACAGGATTCAGGATCAGCCTCCTTGTTTGCAAGCAAAGAGGGTGCAGGATGTCTTTGTGGAATCAGCTGTATGCGTGCGGGTGTGGCGGACCCAGTGTTTGCAGCCACATGACGCTCTGCGCCATTATAAACAGCTCGGCTCCTCTAACTATCTCAGCCCCTCGGTGGTCACACAGATGTGGGGGGGCGTGGGGGAGGGGAGCCCTCGCAGAGCTCGCCGGCACACCGGGAAATGGCTTCCATACATTTAGTATTTCCTCTTTGAGGGAAGTCCAGTGTGGTGCAGCAGGGTTGTCGCATCAAAGCCGTGCTGCGAGGAGGGGTGGAGGAGCTGGATAATGCAGACACAATGGGCTCAGGCAAACATTAGGAGTGAGACAAAGGACACTCTACTCAGGTCACAGTGGGGGCAACTCTTCCCATTATCTGAGGGAAGTGTTCTTAACTGAGGGACTTTTTAAAGCCATCAGCAAATTAGGGGCTGTGCTGACTTGCTGGTGTGCACTGGGTCATGATCAAAGCCTGGAGAGTGTGTCTGTTTACAGGCGAAGGCTGTAAAGCACAGGACAGCAGTCACAACACCACACAACATGGGGCTGGGTGTGCGCTGAACATGCTATCATGACCATGTTATCATTGTCACAGCCGGGGTATTGACTCATGAGAAGCAAAGGATACGTTCTTTCTCATCTGCATTAGAAACACCACAAGCACCATATGTTGTAGGGTCAGCTCAGGGTTCCTGCACCATATGCATCCACTTCTGTTTTCAAATTAGCCAAAATGCAATCAAGGTATCTCTGTATCCAGAATTAAAGCCGGTCCTTTGTTTTGGAGGAAATCATTATCTGTTTTCTCCTGCACAATAAATTCTCCAATCAATTCAAATAACTATCCAACATACATTTACATTCCCCTGGGAAAATAAGGATTGATATTTTTGTTTTTTGTTTTCTTTAATCATGCATGGCTGTTTTTGATTTTGCTCTCGAAAACATTTATTAATCTCCCAGTTATTTTGTCACCTCAATAATAGATCTTTTTGACCATAAAATGTCAGAACCAAGTGAAACAAATCTGTCAAAAGTTCCTGTTTGATGTCTTCAAATTCCTTGTTTTGCTTGATCAATAGACCGAAATCAAAGGATGTTAATTTGAGCGTGAAAGAATTTATAGACAAGCACTTCAAGCCAGCATTGTAGAACTTCAGACATGCATTGTAGACGCGGGTAAAATATAATTTCAACTTTTTTTCCCTTTTAAAATGGCTAAAATAATTAATCAATTATCAAAACTGATAAATTGCTTCATCCACTCATCTATACATTGGCTGCTTGTTTTAGCACTATAAACCACTCCAGGGCTCAGACCTAGGTTAGCTTTTAGCCATTTTTATTAGCTAAACTGCTTGTCAGGTTGTGCTCTAATTTATTGCTTGAAAACAAGGCGCCAATTACATGGTAATTACGCCCTATTAAAGCTACTGCCTAACTGCTAGACATTATGAACATTTATGTTGTTGTCTCTTAGTAAACAGGCAATTTACTTTAGGGTTGTTTAGTTACTGGGAAACGGTATAATCACAACAATTAGCCGCTCAGCATCAAAAAAGGAAATCTCACTTGAGAAACCAATAAAAAGAAAAACTGGGAAATAAATGTAGGTAGACAAACTTACAGGTCCCTATCTTCAAAATGGCTTCAGAGAATGTCTATATATTCACTGGTGGTTGTCCAACTGTGTGTGCTTTTTTTGTACGAAACCCTATGCGTGTTTGTGTGACTGAAGGGCCATTATGGGACAGGCTTTTAAGGGAGATCTGGGAAGTGGAAACCTAATACTGCCTGACTGCTGCTCTTGTGTACATGAACCCCACAGCTGCTGGCGAGAGAGAGAGAGAAATGAGGGGGAGAAAATGGGAGGAAGAAGGGAGGAGGGGATGGAGGAGAGCGTGGTGCGCTCAGTAATTAGTTGTCTGGTTTTGTATTGACCAGTCTGGTGCTTAGACCTTAGGGACTGTTAAATTTGCTATTGAAACTGAAAGGATTATGCACCCAAAAGAAATTAAACGGGAGCAATGAATAGATTGTGGGCCACATGGTGGATTACTGTTTTTTTTCCTCTTTTTCCCTTGTCTCCCTCTTCCACTGGCCTTCACTTGTCCTCAGATGGACAAGGTTATATTTTTCTTGCAAGAAACTGTTGTTTTTCATGTTATCTGTAAATTGAAAAATGCACCACAAGGTTTTATGTCATCATAATAACACCCCATTTTAAGAATGACCCATTAAAAAAGCCATACACCTATCTGTCCTTTTCCAACTGTCAAATCTAGAGACGAAAACCAGAGACAAAATCCAAAATAATTTCCGCATGTTAGCTGTTGAAGGGTGTGATGTCGCGAGGGTGTAATGAAATCTGTTTGAATGTAGACGTGGTGATTGCAAGTCGGGATTGATGTCTCCTGCCTGGGCCGCCCAGAGGGAAGAGAGATTTGTGTCTCTGTTTACTCCTGCTGAGGCCGGCCGTACTTATTACAGTGGGCACAGTCAGGAGGGAACATCCTCCACATGCCTGCAGAGGCTTATTGCCCAGAGAGACCGTATTCCCTTCATACTCACATCCAGCACGGTCAAGACTGACTCATCTCAATCCCTCTGTCACCAGTTTAGTGTCTTGTAGAAGACCGTAACACAATCCCCTTGTAATGACTTCCAGTGACTGTTAAGCAGGCCAATGCTTTGGGGAACATTTTTAAAAAGGTGTCTGTGTTTTTATATTATTAATTTGTTTCTCTTCGTTGTCTTCGTCATTATTACTCACTATAATATTTATTAAAATTGTATTAATTTTTTTGTATTATTAATATTATTATTATATCTATTATATTTCTCATCTTTGCATTGTATTTGCCTACTTGTCCGGTAGGGGAGCGGGGTATCTTTATGTTTGTATGTTTGATCACTGAAAAACGTGTAAAAAAAAAAAAAGGTGCCTGAAATACGAAGGAGCTCTTGCTTCACTGAGTTAATGTGAGCCATTTGAACCTGTTGAACTGGGAGCCTCAAGTGTATCTCGTGGATGATAGAGGGGTGATGTCATGTTCTCTCTCACTGTTTGTGTAGCTGGCAGAGGCCGGCATGCTGGACAGGGTCGCACACTATGACTCAATCAGGACCAGAACAGCCCAGTGGGACAATTTCCAAAAACAAGGATAAAATCATGTCTCCTTTTTTTTTAACCCACAAAACTCCATCTCATTTAGTTTTTGTGAGTTTCTGGTTTTCTTCTCGATTTAGTTTTGACTTTCAATCTTGAAGCAACATTTCATTTTTTCTAGTCTGTTTGAGTTTCTTGTAACTTTTTGATCTGGACAGGAGTGAGCACTCTTTGTAGATAAGAAGTGCAATCTGGTCGAGTTCCCCCTTTGTGATAATCACAGCGTAAATACAGGAGGGCCTGTGCACAGGTGGCTGGCGCTGGGCTGATGGTAACCAGACCAGACTGATGTCTGCACACAGAAAATAAATCTCTGCTGTAATATCACAGAAAGTCAGGGTCGGTGAAACACTCTAAAGAAGTTTTTTCACAATACATTTCACAGCACAAAACAAGGAGCCAACTGTAAAGTAGCAGCACAGTCAAACTTTGTTAAAGATCCTCAGGTTGTGAGCTCTGTAATTGGAAGGAGGTCTCACATTGACCGGCCCTGACAAATATCACCTGGGTCTTTAAGGATCAAAATGACTGCTGTCTGGTCGGTTCTTACTAAATAAAAATAACATGCACATGCACGTCCAGCTGCAGCCCAGTCGTTAGCTGTGACAGATATATATGAGAAGCATGATTCACTATAATGGAGACTCTGATAGTTGTGCACTTGTGCCCAGGGTTAGTCCCCAAAAGACGACAAGGCTGAGAAAACAAAAAGAAAATGACTAGTGTTCAGGAAAGCTGGAGTGGGAATTATTGTTGTGCCAGGGAATTTACATTAATTCAGTTAACTTGCACATGGGATGGATATAATTAAATTACTGTGCAATGTTGTTGCAAATTATCGGGCGGTTAGCCGTCCTCTGCGTCGTAGAGTTTGGGTTAGAGTTTGTTTGAGGTGCTTTGTTTATGGTAACTGCACAGCAGCCAGCAATGATATTAGTAGACATTATTTGGGCTATTTGTTTTACAAAGCCTACGCAAATAGAAATTTTACTGGCACATTATTGGTAATAAATATGAGCTGAAACACATTTCATTCAGTGGGAACTGCTCTTCACACGATAATTGTTTCCTCTACAGTTTCTCTTTTTTTTTCTGTAACGGTTTTATTCCCATCACTGTGAGTCCTTCAACGGGTGTATGATTGCTTTTCGGGCATACAAAAAATCCACATATCCTTTGAAACGTTTGAAAACATTTTTGTTTTGTTTTGTTCTTTTTAATTAAGACTTATGGCTTTATGGTGACTATTAAACTATAGAAATAACTACAACATCCATTTGAAAGCGAAAGACAGAATCAACAACAGAAACACAAAATCATTCTTTATTGCTAAATGACTTATTCAAATCTTCCTATTATTCTCTTTAACATGAGTTACAGTTCGATTTTCTCAACTGTTTCTCCACATATACTTGAATGTTGAGTAAAACCTATTTAGACAAAAGGATATCTTATACCACATCTTTGACTCTACTGTCAAATAAAAGTGAACAATAATTTAAGCCCTACAAAGTAGCACATCTGAAAAGTTGTTTCGATGTTCATTTTGGTCCTCAGAGCGGCGGCAGGCTTTTGGCTCCTAGTGCTCACCGGCAGTTTCAAACCAAGGTGACGGAGCTTTCCCCCTATTTAGAGGGTCACTGTGTCCCCTCCCCTCATCTCTCCTGGTAATAGCTGGCCTCATCGCTCCGGGTTTGAGCCCACCTTAAAACAGTCAGACTGGCCTGGGGTTTGTCAACGATGGAGTGGAACAATAGGAGCAAGTGATATTGTCCGTGTGTATCAGGAGGCCTGTGTCTGTCTGAAACACGTGTATAAGCACGTGGTGACATGGTGCTTATACGGACGGCTCCAGCCGGGGTCTGCCAGGTAGCAGAGAGAGGATACAGGACATCCAGGGTATGCAGCTCTGTGCTTTTTGTTCATGTTTACACTTGTGTCTCGCCAGTCCGCTGCTGTTTCTCCAACATGGCTTCATGCTTCTGGGGTTGCTCGGTGCGTACGTCTGTGCATCACGGTCATTGCCGTTTTGGTGCTTCCTGCTGTTTGTCTTTCAGGACAATTGCTTTGTCTGGCTAAACCCTTTATTCATTGTGGCTGGGATGTAGCCTGCATGGAACTGTTGGTGTGTGTGTGCGTGTGTGTGTGCGCGTGCGTGTGTGTCCAATCATGATAAAGCATCTCTACATATGTGTATGCAATTGTATTTTGATTCATAAGCTACTAGGCTGATAGCAACATTGACCTTGGCTGAGTTTTGAATGTGTGTGGAGAGAAGATAGAGAAAACAAATTGTGTGTGTTATTAATTTCTCTATCTAAATTTGCTCATGCCTATATTTCTGTTATTTGCCATTGGGGGAGGATGTAGAGTTTTCCTCGCAAATGTGTGTTTTCTCCCCCTGCAGTGGCTCCCTGGGACAAGGATCTTGCTTGTTATTTTCTTTAGCATATTCCACATTCATATGGAAATGCAGGGCAGAGGAGGGACAGAGGCTCACATCAACTTGATCTGGTCATGAATAGCTGCCAGTGTTTGGACTGACCCAGAGCTGGCTTAAAGGCACTGGCCAGCCTCTGCCCTCAGACCAAGGAGCTGAGAACCGGGAGCATTTTCAGCTGCAACACATGCACGTCGGTGTCCTCCCATAGAGACGCTAAAGTACACTAAAGATGGGGAAAAAGCAGAGGCTTATAATTGCACTCACACGATAAGATGCACTTGAGCACCTGGGAACACTAAGCGTCGTCTCCTTCTCTGTCACTTTCTCTGTCGTACATATACACACACAGTTATGCTGTGCCAGGGAGACGCTAGGGTTGCAATATGCTTTTCTTTTTTTTTCTCTCAAATCTCTTCTTTATTTTTGCTACCTTTTAGTTCCTCCATTTTCCCTCCAAAACGGTCACCATCAGCCGATATGACGATCCTTAAGCAGTGATGAGGAATTTTCATTTTTAGACTTAATTTCAGTTGTTTTTCAATGCCTTTTGAATTAATAACTGGCCAAGAAATTGTGTAATACAGAAAAAATAAAGTGCTTAGAATTTTAAAAGCAGCTCATGTAATTGTTTTAATTTATAAAAATTAGGACATTGAATTCAACCATTACATTTGATTATGAGTGGTTTACCTACTTTTGGATTAAAAACTGAATGAATGCCAAAATACACAGTCAATAAATAATTTAAATATACAGCTACAGTTAAAATAGATTTATGAATTGTAGTGTTAGACCAAGGTTTGATAATGTGATACAAGATATCGATATTTAAAAAAAGTTTGTTTTCTGCTTTTAAAAGTATTTAAGAATTAAAAATCTTTAAGATTATATTATATTTTTTGTGTGAGGATATTTAACAAGAACAATAAAATTTGAGCGAATGCTTGGGCCACGGCTTGATCAAGATGATTTGCCTTTGCTTTGCTGTCTGAATAATTATTGTATTTGAGGAATCTAATACATTTTTAGTGTGTTTCCTTCCTGATCGCCTCTTACACAATGGGCTTCCCAGACCGGACTGCTGCGGTTGGATCTAGCAGCAGGGATCCATCAAACAAGATTTGTCTCGGTGGATATTCTGGTTTTGTCCTTCAGGATTAGAGCCCACCACCCATATTCAGCCCTGGTCTGAGTTGCTGTGTCCTTTATGCATCTAAACAGTTACCAAAATTGTTTCTGGAGAGTTTTAATTAATTCTGTGACAAATCTGACTATTATTTTTCTCCCCAAGCATTTCATAATTATCTCTGTTACTTTGTTCATTTATCCAAACCTTTTTGAAAATTATAATATGATTTAAAAAAAAGAAAATACTGAATTAGAGTCAACAATACAAATAAAGAGAGAACAAAATTCTAATTCAGTTTAATTCAGAAAACAACTCAGGCTCAATTTAACACTTATTCATTTCATGTTAATAGTATTTTTTATTTACAATTAAATATATTATATAATGTTAAAAACTGAATCAAACACTTTTTCTGGCAAATTTGTACGTCTAATCATCTAATGTTTTTGGTTTCCCTTTTTACGAATCTTTCTGTCTGCTGCTCTCTTACATTTTCACTTTTAGTTGTTAAATCAGTTGCAGTTTAACACATCACAAGCAGAAGCATTGGTATGTCGTCTCTCGACTTACAAACACAAGTGTCCTGCGTCAGTCTATAAAAAGAGCAGTGTGTTGCAGGAGGGCCTCAGTGTGTGTGCGTCCTGTTTTGTCTCTCCATTAGCACCCATTCAAGAGACAATGAGTTAGAGAAGCAGACGATGGGCTTGTTAACACACAGGCATTAGTGAATCAGTGTGTGTCTTTGTGAGGGAGGGAACACTCCTCTAGTGTTATGATGGGAGTCTTTCACCAGCGATGCACTCCACTCTAACACCACAAGTGTCCAGCCACTGAATAGGGAGGATTTGTTGCTCTACACCTAATTAAACAGTGCTTTTATGGTGAGGGGCCCTTTGTTCCTTCACCTTCTAAAGCACCTTCGAAAGCTTAAAGTTTGACTTTGGTGACAGTGATGGTGTTCGCCTGAAAACTAGCCTTGCTGTGACAAATACAGGAGCTGCCTTTCGTACACAAAGATCATTGCCCCTCACATTGTTTGTGATCCACAGTGGCCGTCGATGTCGTATTTCATCTCTCAAATTAATTCTGGAAAGGTTTTCACACAGAGATTGTTCTTGAAATTGTCCAACAAGTCCACAACCATTATAAAACTCACTGTTTTAATTATGCCTTCTTGTTCCAGATCAATATTTTAATAAGTAGTCATTATTAAAATGTGAGTTTTTTTTTAAAGTCAGGAATCAAATGCAGTGAAACAGCCCGAGGTAGATAATATAGTGAAGATGTTTGGGATCTGCTTAGCATTGTGGATTTGGAACAGGCCGACTCCAGGGGGTTTAGGAGATTATGATGCCCTCTGTGCTTTGTGCACCAGCCTATGGGCTTGACCTAAGGGAGGAACACACATGCCTTTGTTGCCCTGAGAAGGGACAACAAATCATGATGGTGTCTAAGTTTGTTCATAGTTTTTTTGTGTGAGGTCAGTAGCAGTGTCAGATGGGTGGGTTGGCATGGTGATACCCTGGGATGATATCTGTCTTTGAATACAACAATTATTTTAGCAACTCCTACTTTACATTTTATTTTCTTCTCACATTTCTTTGTTTAGTAATTTATTTTGTTAATGAATTCTTTACTTTAAGGCATAATATCCCTGAGGATTTCCATGGCTTTGAATAAGTGGCTGTCGCCCTAACAACCCTAAAAGAATTTCATTAGTTTGAAGTTTAAATTTCAGGGGGAGATTAGTGTCTCATGATGCACTAAATGTGGTTTGAAAGACTTTTAATATTTAAAATATATGTGTGTGTGTGTGTGTGTGTGTGTTTGTGTGTGTGTGTGTGTGTGTGTGTGTGTGTGTGTGTGTGTGTGTGTGTGTGTGTGTGTGTGTGTGTGTGTGTGTGTGTGTGTGTGTGTGTGTGTGTGTGTGTGTTTAAGGTCAAACAATAACACAGGAATTACACTGGCTTAATTTGTTTGTTTGTTTACTGTCTCAATTATACCGGGATAAGGATATGAAAATGCTTCTGTTATAGTTTAGAGAAATCATTTTTGAAGTAGTGTACATAATTATAATTTTTTTTGAATAATACCAGAAATATAACTGCTGAATTAATTGTGATGTTATATTCATCTCAGTCAAACTGCAATTACCATCACCAGTGCCTCTGTCCTCTTCTCTGCTCAGCTAACATTAAAACCAATGCTAGCTGCTCAGACATGTCACATGTAAGCCGTAGTCACACGGTTAGCCGGCTGCTCAATCTGCATTCAGGAGCCCGGAACAGGATCAGTTCAGAGACGATGGGTGTGGGGGGGGAATCAGAAATCAGACAGAGCACACTGAACTTCTCATCCTTTGCAAACTCTCCCTTGTATTTGGTTAGCTTCGCTGCCTTGTAATGATGCGTGTGTGCTGCTGACAGTGGGTCGTGTCTCTGCGGCAGCGGGAGCAGACACTGTGGAGCTGCACTTGGCATTCGCCTGCCACCGTTTCCAGGCAGGATGATGATGGTGATGATGGGACGCTGGTTTGCTTGTATGTCCCAGGGAACATCTGCCAACGCTGTTTTCAGAGGGTGCGTGTGTTCGAGAGAGACAGTGAGCGGTGCAATGAAAAACCACTGTTCTTTGTTATCTTTCATTATATTTTCACTCTTCTTGTCATTTAGTTACAACCAAAATGTGGTTGTGCTAATATGAACAATACCAGATGTGTTATTCTGTGCCATTCTTCTGCAGTATGCATCATTTGTGATGATGAAGAGAGACATTATCAAAAGCAATTCAATTTTATTTCCATTTGTATATTACCATGTGGCATTTTAGAACAAATTTAGGAAATAGGCACAATTTGGAATTGGTTAAACAGTTTTAAAATGGTTTGAGCTGGAACTGGAGAAATATAAAATGGCTCCCTGCTGTGTTTTAGAAAGCACGTCATTTTATAATTTTATTTTGTATATCCTGCTCAGTGAAATATTGGCTGGGGCTTGTGTGTAATGTGAGACAAGGAGGGTGAGCGTGTCTTTGTGGCAGATTTGTCCAGCCTGTCACTGTCAGTGTGTTGTATGTGGCTTCGGCTGAGATCACCCCCCCCCCCACACACACACACACCCACCCCCATCTCCACCATTGTTCTTGTTGAAATCAGCCATGTCTATTTTCATCATGCTACTTCTGTTGTTGTTACCCAAACCTTTACAGATTTTTTATTTTATTTTTATTGCCTAAAGGGAGAATAAGGTGAATTGTTGTTTTCTTTTACACTTAATTATATTTATCATCTATATATTGCTTTTGTAACTATATATTTTTTTTAACTACTGGGGAATGCATTACAATAATACTTATGTTAAATAACCTCACCTTATTCAACATTCACATTATTTTTAACTTAAAACATGTACCTGTTTTTTAATTTGTATAAATCTTTCTTGTTCCAATTTGGCTTTTAAAATGCTAAAATTAAATTAGTCTCATGAATTCCCTGCTTTTATGACACTGCATTTCATAACAATGGCGCAGAATCTAAATTATTTAACAAACCTCTGGTTTTATTGAGATCAACATTTGTTGTGTTGAAAATCTTTCTGAATTTATTGTCATAAAACCCAAGGTAATTAAATTGTAACGCTGAATTGTTGCGGAGGTTTTCATTGTCTGCGATTCAGCTTTTTCCCACATTTTAGTTCGATCATTTATTTTCACATGAAGCCATATTTTCTTAAACAAGTCACAGACCTCCTGCAGTAGCCCTTTGGTTTTGTGCTTTATGGATGTGTGCTGTGGTAGCAGCAATATGTTCGGAGACAGGCCTGGTAGTCACTGTGGGAGCAGCCTTGATTGTTGTGCGAACACAATGCCTCTGCCTTCTTACTTCACTGGTTCCTTTGCTTTCCTTCCTCTGCCTTTGAATTTGCTCATTTTCTGCCCTGTTTTGTTCCCCTCTCTGCCCCCTTTGATTGGCCCCTCCACAGCAACTTGTCACATGGAGCATGGGAGCTGCAACTGCTCTTCTTTGCAGACTTTTTATTTGCAAGTCGTACATTTGCAGTCGTACCTTTGTGCGTGTTTCACCTCATCTGGTTTCACCATATTTGTAATTCTCCTTATGCAACCGATTTGAAATATATGTTAGAATGCATAATACATAAATACATAAGAGAAATTATCAAAATAACACAGAAGTCAAACACTGATTTGTTTGTATTTATAAAATTAGTTTTTGTAATTTATAAAATAAAATGTATAAGATAAATTATGAAAGACAAACCAGGGATTCAAAATGTTATTTTCTTTGAAACCCAATTTTATAACGATGTTTCAGAGAACGTCATAATATCATCGAAGAACAGAGTTTTTCTTTATGAATCAGATTAAACACAAACAGTCACCTTATCTGTGGCCTCATCCCTGATTGAACAATATTGATATGTCGGCATTGATTGTTTCACCTTTTACTAAAACTGTCATCGAAGCTCTCGCCCTCGCCCTCCCTCTCTCTCTCTCTACCTCTCTCCCTTCCTCCCCAACCCCCCTCTCTCTCTCGCCCATGCACCTATACTCTCCCATAACCATTTACTGCAAGAGGTCAATATGTAAACACACACACTTTAAATTAATATAAAATATTATTTTATCTGGTCTGAAGGAATGATTATATCTTAGAAATTGTTTTAAATTACGATGACATGACAATTAACTGTATTTTCACCTGGACTCATTATTATATAATAGTTTTGGTCACATAATGTAATGATGTATGCATTAATCCTAATTCTCTATTTATAAAATGAAGAAATGTTGCTTGTGAAAATAAGGACAACCAAGTCAATCATTTTCTAACAGAAGGTCTATTTTGCCTTTTTTCCCCTCCTCAATACGATTTAGGATTTAACACAAAGGTTTTAGATTTATTAGAGTGTTGTAAATGCATTCAAAATGAAATCAAAATTTTTCACACCTAATTTTGAACCCAATGTAATTTTCTCATTTATTAGAATTCTCAATACTCCTATTTATTTTATTATTTTGCAGAATCCTTTTGTCAATAAATCAAACTGCAAAAATAAACATAAAAGTAAAATTCAACAGATCAGTGCAGCTTGAGGAAATCTGTTAATCCTAACTTGTGCATTAATCACTTATCAAGATATCAGAATCAAGCGTATCAAAAAGGAAACTTTGCAGGAAATAAAAAAGGAAACAAAAGCAAAATTCTTGCAAATTGTGAGAAAATAAATCACAGCTCTGGGCCCACAGTGCAGACCTGAAGAGAGAGAGAAAAAAATGCTTGCTAAGCTATCCGTTTCACACACACAGGGACAGAAGGTTCGATATTCATTCGATCGATGAATGAAAAGGCACAATGGCAAAATCGGACGGGCTCCTTTTCAAATCCACGTCTCCAATGTCCCCCCCGCCACCCCTCCACAGTCTGCAGTCGCTGGGCGGCTGGCGATGCAGGCAGAGAGAGAAAGAGAGAGAGAGGAGAGCAAGGGTTACATCAAGGCTGCTCCCTGGACCGTGCAAACAAGTCTAGACCAGTGACCTGTTCAATGGCTCCTTTTGAGGAGTGGGGCAAGTTCGGTCAGAGCGAGGAGAAAGGCAGGCAGAGCCTCTTTTCACTGCCGAAGCAGCTCACAGCCCGCGATCGACAGGAGGTAAGGAGGGCCGGGAGGGCAGGCATCTGCTTCCATGGTTACGGGCCGGGTATGGGGACCCTACTATTGAGGAAGCTCCGTTCTCATGCTCCCACAGAGGCAATGTCACGCATTTTAAAAATGCGTCAGGTCGGGGCGAGGACCATATCCACCAGCGGCAGAGTCGCTCTTTGAGAGGGGAAATCAAATGATAGCACGTCAGTTTGAGGAGGGGAGAAAAAAAAGAGTAGGGGGGACCGCTTTGGGATGGGGGCGGCAGCATGTGCTTGAGAAAGAAAGAAATGCGTCACATGATCTTGGCAAATCCTAATTCAAAGTAAGATGATTTTTTTGATGAGCTGCAACGATGTTCTCAAATTAGCTGGCTCTTCATTTTGAGTTGTTTGTGTGAAATTGTATTGTTCTGTGGAAGTCAGCGGGTCCGGTGATTTATTCTCGGAGGGAGCAAAGGTCAAGGTTTATGTGGTGAACTCCTTTGTTGAGAGGCAGAGATATCATGTTAATGAGGGTTCTCCACCAGCTACTGGTTTAAGCATGAGAGGAGGAAGGAAAGGAAACATTTTTACTTTTCCGTAGGGATGTACTCTTTAACTTTTTTAGCTTTTAATAACCACAATTGTAAGCTGATAAAAATGTCAGTATTTATTGGCAGGTGGTAAAAAATCAGTTGTGGCGAACTGTGCATAATTGTTACAATAACAGAGAATGTGTGTGTGAGGGTCTTGGACTGAAAATCTGTCAAATGTGAGGAGTCACATCTGTCTGTTTGTTTGTTGATTTGTTTGTGTTTGGGCACAAGCTGTGTGTGTGTTGAGCTGAATGGATGCTTTGGGCTTTTCGTGAAGGAGGGGTGTGTTGGAACGTTGAATTTGGTCATGCAGCTGACGCTTTACCCCCTAACACACTCCAAACAGAGCGGACAGATGGCCGGCCCTCAGGAAGGGCTCGGGGCATTGGATTTGCTCTCAGACCGTGGGAAAATCTTTGGCTGACTTCACCTGCTCAGGGAGCCGATGTGACTGGATTAAATGGCAATGAAAGAAGTGAGAAATGAAAACTAACACGGACTATAGTGCACAAGGCTTTGTGCAAGTGCAGGCATTTTCTTACATTGTGCTTTGGAGTGAAAAATTGGATGAAGAGAGTCCCATAAAAAATGATTTACTATCCGATTTTTTTTCTAAACACAAAACATATTGCACACATACAAATATTATTTTGTGGATGTGTGTGTGTGTGTGTGTGCAAAGGGACACAGGGTTGTGGGGTTCATTCAATTTTTTGCATGTGCCTTTGTAATCCTAATTGGAAACAGTTGATCTTCAGTTGGTTGGGACATTAGACATGATGTTTGGCCATCTCACTCTCTGCTTTTGATTATCTGTTTCTCAGAGAGACAGCCATGTGTGCGCTTTGATTTATTGTTATTAAAAAAGAATGGGGCCGTTTGTCAGGCTTTCATCTGATTGATGTTAAGTTGCATGCACACTTCAAATTCATACTCATAAGAAACCACAGGCCATGCATTTAATGGGTCATTAATTAACAGTTTGAATGTGCAATAAACTTAGATGGATGACTTGTACTGAAACATTGTGTTTTGCTCATTTCATCTCGACATTGGAATTTATGAAGATACCACTTAGAGGGGTGCTGACAAGTGTGAAGCTCAATTGTAAACCATACAAATGAATTATCAGAAAGAAAAGCAAAAAAAAAAAAATAACATGTCAAAACTGGGATAATGATCAGTGTTTCATGATGTCCAGACAGGTAGCTCTTTATTCACCACTCAAGGATTCCCCTCTGTGATATGAGTGCAAATTTCACCAAAAAAAAAAGAAAAACACAAATGCTCACATTCAAACATCATCAGCTGGAAAGTATTCTGCGTTGTTTTAGAAGACCGGAAATTACCATAACCAAGTCATTATATTTGCTTTTAACATTTTAAAGATTGTATGTTTTTCTGTGAATGTTTGAGATGATTCACAAGTAAATTTTTACTCACTTTTTGATCTGTTGCTTATTTTTAGAAATAAGAGAAAAAAAATGTTGCCATCATTTTTGATTATTCTTTCTTTCTAATTTCTTTGTGAAACTAGGCACATTAAATTTAGCAAGTTTCGTTATGCACAGTCAAATTGTCACATGGTTGTCACGTTAATAATACCAGGTCAGACGTCGTCAAATGATTCATAACCACAAGAATCCCGAATTGCTGCTATGTTGAGTGCCCTACTCTCAATGAGAGCTCCATTGCCGTTTAACTACAAAAAGGCATTATTTTTCATACAAGTAGAGTCATAAGAGTTCAATCTGAGTACGAATCAAGTGCTCTCTATCTGAGAAGGGTGTGTGTGTGTGTGTGTGTGTGTGTGTGTGTGTGTGTGTGTGTGTGTGTGTGTGTGTGTGTGTGTGTGTGTGTGTGTGTGTGTGTGTGTGTGTGTGTGTGTGTGTGTGTGTGTGTGTGTGTGTGTGTGTGTGTGTGTGTGTGTGTGTGGTAGCGTGGAGGGGGCTGTCGAAAACGAATCAAATGTGATGCACAGACCAGTGTAGTCAGTGTTTGACAAGAAATGTGAACTTGACTGCGGTACTTCACAGACCCTTCAGGAGTTTTGTGTGGAGAAGTTTAGTCGTAGGTGTTTTGTCCTCTTCAGATTCAGCCGAGCCTGCTTCCTTTCTGGGAACGATTTGCGTCCCGAGCATTAGTTCAAACACCACTTTCCCCACCAGAGCATTGATTGTATGTTTTCACAAAGAATAATACAATTTGTTGCTTTTTTGTTTTGTTTTTAAATTGGTTCCCCTTTCTTTCTCTGCGATAATACCCTCTCTCCGAGTGGCTTAACACTTCATTCAAACGTTTTTTCCTTCTACTTGTGTGTCTTCAGTTCAACCTTTAACAAAAACATACCTTCTTGCGTGACTGTAGAAGTGTGTAACATGGAGGCAGACGGAGCTGCTCTCTGACAGTGGACAGACACTAATTGGGTTACTGGGGCTCGTTCCTCATTCGCTCGTACACGGTATATAAATACACACTCAGAGACATTTTGTGCTCTGGCCTCGCTGACCTGTTCACATCATGGTTTATTTTTATAGTGGTAATTTGCAATTGGCCCAATGGTTTGGTTTCAGAGGCCCACATCATTAATCATGGAGGGCATTACTGCAGTATAATTACACTTTCTCTCAGTGAACCCGCAACATTTCCCTCGCGTGTGCTCTCTATCTCTGTCTATAGCACGGAAACACTGTCGGGATGTAGTCAGCTGCGAAGTATGCTGAACACAAAAACACAGGAGAGAGCTGAGTTGTCTGGTGTCTAATGCAGAAATGCTACATACCAGTGTGCATCCAGACAGTAATAAGAGGTACAATATCCTCTAATAATATGCAAAAGTCAATGTCCTTAACCTCATCTGTGACGAGTGGCCAATGAGTTGCTTTAATGTGTTGGTGTGGATTGACTACACTGGGACATCCTCTTAAAGAATGTCGTTTGAAGGTGTTTACAAGAAGTTAAGTTGACAATAATTGAAACTGCAAACACACTAGGAAACAAATTAATGTGTGCGCCGGGGCGATGAGTGTGTGTGTGGGGGGGCAGTTTGGAATCATTGGCAATGCTATGTAACCTCTTTAAGATGATTATTCCACACAAAATGCACCCCCGGGGTGTGTGACACATTTGTGAATGGGCTCTTCCGCGGGATTTAACGGGTTAACAGCAGACAAAGGGAGCTGGGACCATGTAGCCCAGCAGGGGAGACCCCAGTGGAAACACCCGGCTGCCTTCTAATCCCCGCTCCATCCCATCCGGCTTGCCTTGCCTGCAATCAAGGCTGACTGACATGTGCTCTGTGAGGCTTCGTGTCTATGGGGTGAGAGGAGCACATCTCCGCAGAATTCCCTCCAAGACCTCATATTGTACAAACACACACGCTCACACCCTCCAGGCCATGTGAGGATATTTCACTATTTTGTACAACTGGATAGAGAAATGATAATCTAAGACGAATGGTTTGATTCCCAATGGATGGACATGAACTCTGAGCAGATGCCTCACTTTATTGTTTTGACCAGCTGCATGTGATTTCATGCTGTATGTCCTGCTCCATTATATACATTTAAATGTATCCTCCAAATAAGAGTAGGATCTATGTGTGTGCTGGAGATCAGAGAGGTCTAGCAGAATAAATCCAGTAAATAATGCAGTGTTGCACACTTGTCAGCACCACTGGTGTTTGCAGCACATCTTATATCTGTGTTGCACTTGGTCAGTCATCTTATGTAGCTGGCCTTTTTGTTTTATGTAATATCATAGTCATATTATCTGAATGAACAGTTACATTGTTTTAAAATGAAGATAAATAGTATTACCTGAACCAGTTTAAGCTGTATGCCATGTTCAACTATCTATGAAAACACAAGAATTATTTTCACTTTCTTAAGGAGAACCGGTTTAGGTCAGACCACATTTCTGTGTACGTTCTTTTAATATGAAATCCAAAGGAAACTTTGGTTTTGTATTTCCTCAATATAAGGAGCTGAAGTTTGTGTGAAGTAACCTTGAAATAACCATAAACCACAAATCTTCTAATTCTATATCCATATTTTTTGGTTCTTTTTTTTGGGTCCTTGAATATTCTATAACACAAGTCATTATTTGAAATAAAGAATTACCCTTATGAATGTAAATGCCCCCCTTTAAATTAAAATGAATTTACAGATAGAAACATAGTGTTGCAGGGTTCAATTCATAAATAACTATAGCAACTACATAAAATTTGACCAAGTCCAGGTATAACTGGAAACAGTTTGGTTCAATGAAAAGTTTTATCTTAAAAGTTATAGTTTGACCTCGCTGATATCTGAATGGTGCAACGTGGACCTCTTAAAGATTCCAAGCATGTTTCTGGACCCACTCAGATGGTGCTTACAAAGTCAATTCCAAGCTAATGGTGGTTTTTATTTGAAGACAGCGCTGATTCACCTGCTGATTTACCTGCTGATTTGCCTGCTAGTCATCTGCTTTATTAGCCACAATAAGAGATGTGAAGACTTTCCACTCTCTAGTACCCAACTGTGAGCGAAAGGCATCTAAGCACAAATACCAATTTAAAAATCGTCAAATATTAAATCGGCACCACTTGCTATGAGATTTAACTTATTGACTGGTACCGCCTAATTGTCTGATTGTTTGCATTATCTTTGGGAAAGCATTCAGTACGGACATGCGGTGAAAAGGTATCATTATGATAACTGTCTGCTCGGCCTCCTAAATGAGAAGTCATCGTTAATGTTGTCAATTAGGCTCCTCTGCTCTGGAGATAGCCTGAAGAAAATGATTTGTAGCATATAATGTTTCTAAAGTTTCTTCGAAATGTACAGACCCGTCATAGAGAACCTAGGCAGAGAACTGTTTTTTAGTTTGGTGTCATTACTCGTCTGGAATATAAGTGGAGCAGAGAATTGAATGTGCACTGATTCCTCAAATAACCTTTAGAGACGTACCAGATTCACACTGTATTTTACTGACTACTTTTTGGCTGCATACGGCTTTTAAAACAATGTTAATAATAACATACATTTGGATTATATGTAGTTTACTGACATAGCCTGTTGTGTCAATTTCTAGTGGAGCTCATCGCTACTACTTAGTTTTTTTAATCCACTCCTGGTTTATTATTGTTTTATATATTTGAAATGAACTAATAGCAGCCACGCACTGATCTGTAACAGCTTCCACATTAAATATTGTTCTGCTTTTTAATGTCAAGAGCATTTGTCTCTTCTCTCCACAAGTATCTCTTCTAATGGCATCGCCAGCCGACGTTAAAATCAAAACCATGCATCTGCCTACTCAAAGGACATCAAATGAGCATAATGATTCGAGAATTTATGTAAATATCACAGGGATATTTTCAAAGCATCTTGTTTGAATCATATTTTAGGTAGTTAGGTGTTAAAGTGGCAAATAATAATATGAAAGCTCTTTAAAACCACAACTTATAAGGATGCAGTCACGTAGGCGGTGGTTAAAGGCATCATTCTGTTGTCCAAATTTATAACACTGATTTGCAATGTTTTGTTTTTGTGGTCATGATGAAAAATACAAACATCTAAACTAGCTAACACAAAATGTCTAAAATATCAACATTACCAGTTTCTGTAGCGTCTTTGGTCAACGTTTCTGTATAGCAGCAGTTTAGTTTAATTACATTTTATTCGATGGCAGTGAGAGCCTTATCTTTGTTCGGTACTAATTCTATCACTGTGTAAATGCTAAACTAAGCCCTTTGATTTTTCCTTTTTGCCATATAGCCGAAGCAGCCTGATAGGAGACAGTGGTAATTAAAACACAAGGCCGGGTCAGGAGGTGAGGCGAGCACAGAATAAAAAGCTCTCCGAGATTCCAGGACGAAGGTGCCACACTGTCCGATCCATTTTAATTGTCGCTGGAATTAATTTGAAAATGCTCAAGTCAATTAAGAAGATGCATTCCTCTGGCTGTGTGTAATGTCATATCCATCGATCCGTAGAGGTTACTTCATGCACTCATGTGTAAGATACATTTATGTTTCTGAAACTCCACCGTTTGGAATTCATTAGGTATTGATCCCTTTTAGCGACGGTAAAAGCACAGTCTGATAGCAGCCTTGTCTGTGCGCCAGGTAATCAATTCAGTGCCATTCAGAAATAGATGCCCTTTTACTTTGTTATTGTTAGGCATCAACATTTGATATCCCTGCAAATACTTATATCTCTGTCCCCAATGATTTCAAATTATGATACAGCCTTTTTGTCAATTCCAATAGACAATCTGTGTTCGGAGATAAAAAAACCCGTATTGACTGTTCAACCAGTTTCGTCTAGTTAGTCCAGTTTTTGTCTCGGCTTCCTTCGATGTTTAGAGTCTGGATGGGGTTTGGTTGTCTCGGCACAGCCTCGTCCCCTCACTTCTGCTCACACAATCTCTGCATCCATCCCTCCCTGTGCACTGATTGGCTGCTGCCTAGTCCGCGGCAGCCAATAAGCCCTGTTGAAAATCTCAGTGTTTAGTCTGGTGCTAGGCAGCAGGATCAACAGACAGGTGGGTCAAGCAAAGTCTTCAATGCCCCAGTTGGCTGCACAGCAAAGCTCCGTTCATCTTTAAAGCAACATTCCACTCCGGTGTAACAGTCACACAACATGGTGTCTGTCCGCTTGAAGAGTTTAGTCAACATTTGGGAACATCAGCAACGCTTAACATGGAGAACATGGCTCTGCTCTCATTCCTCAATGCTCATTTTGGCTTTTTTACCCAGTAATGCTGTATTTTACTGAGCTGTTCACATGTACAATAACCTCCTGTGATGCTGGTGTGTGTGCGCTCAGAGGTAAATTCCTCAAATGTATGGTAATGGTACAAGAACAATATCACTTTTTTGTGCTATGTCTATTGTAATGTTCCCCTTGTTTTTAGTTTTTTGCACTTACCTGTCCCTGTCAAAAAGGTATATATTATTGTTATACTAAAGTAATATTATTTTTGAATCCTTCTCTGCAAGTGGCTGAACACTAAGAAAAAGATGCCAGATCAGGCCACAGTGAGCATAGGCCCCTCTACAGGGGGAGCTTGCCTGTGTGCAGCCAGTCACAGTCTGCAGTTTCTTTCCAGTATATGCACAATACCTCAGGAAACCGACTGCTCCAAAATATTCTGTGCAGAACGTCAAATGTCAGCATTTAGGGCTTTTATTGTGTTATTCTATCCTTGGCAAGTCAAGTCGATGCTACAAAATGGCTGGATGAGTGTGTCTCTCATGAGGCTAGACTCAAAAATTCAGCCGGGATTAACCTGTTGACTGTTTTTCTGTCACGGCTTGAGGCAACATTAAATTAATGAAGATAACAGCTTTTCGAGCCCAAAATAACACAGCGTCTCTGGTGTGTCTGTGGAGAGTGAAAAGCAAATTATCTTCCTTTAGTCTTTTGTCTGCCGCTGAGCAGATATTAGTAAATATAACAAAAATGTGCCATGTGCCAGACTTTTTAGAATATCAATTGTCAAATAAACAACTCCTTATTTATTACAGACTATTAAATATTTATTTTGTCCTTTGTATTACCAGGTTAGGAAGTCTGCATGATTTTTCAACCTCTGTCTGGTTCACAATGGTATGTCCCATTCCCAGGGGATATCATTCACCCCCCACTCACCAACCTCCAGTCTGAACTTTGACCCTGGCCTCCTGCCTTCCAGGATATGAAATGACCCACTCAGTGGGGGAATGTTTTTGAACACTTTTAGCTGAGTCTGTTTGACGCAAGCAAGAGCAGATGAGGAGCTCAGAGGGATTCAGAGCCATTTTGTTCACAGATCTCTTTATTTTATCCCAATGACTAGTGTGCTGTTGCAGAAGGACTGTGGCTGTGACATTCAATAGTGTGTGGTGCTTGATTCATATTCTCAGAGAGTAACAGCACTCATCTCATAATTTAAAAGCAGATTTGCAAAATTAGTTTTATTGTTTGTGAGGTGCAGACTGTAGTACAGTATAAAGCTGGAATGTCGCTGTTTACTAATAATTTGTAGTAAATAGAAATACAAGTGCATCAATAAGCTGCTGAATGAACGTGATTTAATCAATGTAACCTCAATGTCACTCCTCAAGTTAGAGGCTGCAGGTGTAAAACACATGCCAGACTGGCTGCCTGCAGACATATGCAGAGATTTTATCAACTGAAGGTGAACATTTTGTTGACACAAGCAGATGTTAATAATAGTAAGAATCATCACACTGCTTTACTGCAACTACAATTACATTACACACGTATTTGTCATGTTTATCTAATTGTGTCTACTGGTTTATTTAGCATTATTGTGTAAATGCATTGCCTTGGTTTAATTTGCCTGTGCAATTTTCAGATTATCAAATGAGTGACACTGAATACCAAATCATCTCTTGGTATTTTTATGGTTTTCATTCACTTCTAAACTTCTTACACCTATCTTTTCAACTTTGCTCTCATGAAGAAAAATCTTTTAAACTACTAAGATGTAGTCATGCTGTTTGCACCAGTCCTTGCACGACCATGGGAAAGAGATCTTATTGTGCTTGTCCTGGCCGCTACACCAGACTGCAGTCGACAGTGTCGGCAATAAGACAAACCGGCTACTATTGATTTTGGATAAATATTCTATGATTTTTGCATGATTGCTTATATTTTACTGTCTTCTCTAACCAATATTATTCACTTTCTTATAAATCAGAGTTCCTTTTCTAGCAGTAGCTACACAGTCTCAAGTTACTTACAAAAAAATCACATGAAAAAACTTAAGATATACAAATTGATATATTTGGCCACTGCATATTACTTTGCTTGTGTGCGTGTGTGAGTGTGTGCGTTTTAAGCACGCCCATATATATATTATAATAATGTAAATACATTTATGCCATTACTATAATTATACCGTTTTGAAAAGTGCAAACAAAAAAATCTGGTAGTCAGTGATGAAAAACATTTCAACATATGCAATATAAAAAAAAAAAAAAAAACAAAGAAAACTGAGCATCCCCTTATTTAATCATGTCAACAGTTGAGCCAGTACGACAGATACTTAACAATTTGGTGTTAAATTGAGTGAGAGAGCTTGACTGGATACCTTGCTCCTCAGTGAGTCAGGTGTGACACATGCTTATGTAACAAATGTAACAAACCATCACGCTGTCTGTTGGCTACTGTTCTGGCTAAACTGTAGAAGTAGGCAGCGTGAGAAAAGACGTTTGTCTGCTGTTGATGCATGAGAGATTCATATTTAAATTCCGGTTGGAAGCCAGAGCTTGCCTACCCGGAAATAATCTCCCCGCTGTATTTATTCAGTCACTGGAGAGACGGGACTTCAACACGAATTGAACTGCAGTGTATTGAAAGTTACTTACACAGTCATATGAATTTCCTTATTCCTCTGGTTTACCATTTTTTGGCCTCCACCTCACTTGATTTACACATATGCTATGTTAATAAATGTCATAAATGTGGTCTATTGTTTGTGTAAGGTGAATGTGCTCAGATGGTTTAGATGACCTATGTTTTAGCAAAGGGGGATATAAACTTTATTTCAGTTATGTTTGAATGAGGAGATACAGTATGAGTTTTTCATTAGTTTGTCATGCATCCAGTCTTTTGTATTTGTGTTCTGGCATCGGAGCTGAAATCTTAGACAACCACCACGCCCGTAGAGTTGACTTTGGAAGGCAACAAGCATTCCTGCTCGACACCACATTAGCCCCTACTTCGCCCCACCTCGGGGTGCTGGGCAGCCGGCCAGGTAGAGGTTGCCATGACTCCTAACACCACTTTGCACCAGTCCACCTCCCTGTTAGAAGGTGGCAGGTTTTGGAAGACTGGGCTAACGTTTTTGATTTGGGCAAAAAATGGTCAGCAGTTGTAACTTTGTCAGCAAAATACTTAATGGGAATGCTGCGGCTTTCTGGTAGGAAATCATGTGATCTTTCCTGCCAAGATTTTGTAACAGTGCAAGGCAAGAAAGACAGAGAGAGGGGAGGAGATTTAAATCAAGCAAATGGTTTTCATGCAGTCTTTTTGTCTTCGCATTCTTGTTTGTTTTGTAGAATTTAGGCGGACAGCAAATCGTTGAACTGAACCTGTAATGTCAGTGAGCTCAGTTAAGAAGTCCCCTTCTGTCTTTTCATCATTGCTCACATTGCCAAAAAAAAAAATCGTAACGCTTGCTGCTCGTATAAAGTGTTGACCGAGAATAATTAAGTAAGAGTCAGACAGCATCTGGTTTAGTAGTATTTGCACTATCTTCTTTGTCGCACTGCAGCAATAGGAATATTCCATTGTTTTGGCTCTCTGGCACTGGCACAGTTGATGCTAGCTGACCGTGGCATGCATGATTACACTGGCATCCCTCTCAGGATCTGCTCTCTGCTATCTGCGGTCTTGGCTAAGTTGAGCTAACCTCTCACCACAGCGGCATCGCTGTGGCCAGGAAGCAGACTGATACGGCAATTCTGCAGGGCTAGTTTGGGAGAGCAGTCTATGACAGAGTTTTAATATTTATTATTATGGCCTTAATTTCCTATTTAGGAACTATTGAGGCATCACAGACCAAGGCACAGCAAGTTAAGAATGTAATTAAAAATGTTTCCCCCGTGTGGATCTGATGTTGTCAGACCAGTCACTGCAAATTGTGTACCGTGATTGTAATGTTCCTCTTTTTCTTTTCTCGCCATCGTACCACTCATTGGTTTCCTCAAGTTGTATCTCACAAAGCACTGTAGCATTTCATCAACAGGTGCAATACCGCTTTACCATTTAGTCATTTAACAGCAACTCTCCTTGTCTTGTTTTTAGAGAGATGATCAAAAAAGCCAAGCAGCAAAACCCAATGAGCAAGACACATCCGCGAAGGGTAAGTTACTTTCATTTTTTGGGGGAAATCTCAACAGTGGGTCTGGCAGCAGATTCTCTATATACCACCTATATTAATGCATAGTCCTTAAGCTCCAGAAATTCAATTCACTGCCATGACCTGTATGAACACTGCAAAATGGCTCCGCTGTCGGCTGGTGTTAGGTACACCTCTGTCTGTAAATGGCTTCATCTGAGACACATCACACTCACGTACACAGATAGTTCTTTGTGCCATTGTCTGAGTGCTCCGTGCTACAGTGCCCAGATTTTCTGTAACATTCTAAGTCTTTTATGCATTTATTTTGGTACTTTGGCCATAACCATGTGGCACAAACCCGTAGATCCGATCTTGTGGCAAATCTGACAGCACAAGCTCGCCTCTGTGGGTCTTTGTCACTGTGGTGTGAACGTCGTCTTTTTACTTTTTGGGGCTTTTTCCTCAATGTCAATTCTACAGGGGCTATGTATATGTGTAATTATATATATATATATATATATATAATTATATATATATATATATATATATATATATATATATATGTTTCTCTGATGTCCCAGAAATTCACAGCTTGTCCTTTTGTTGCAAAACCCTTAACCTAAAGCTGAAACACGATGAGCCGAAAAGCCAAAAACTGCAACATAATGATGATGGTGATGAAGATTTGTGTTTAGATATGGAGTACAAGGAGCCATTTGGGCCAAAGGATGATATAATTTGTTTAATAAATAGAGAAGAGGAGCCTTAGAAGAAAATGTGTGCATCCGGGTTGAGGTAGTAGGTTGTATGGTTTAGAATTACACCCTGGGAGTTAACTGTACAACCTTCTAGCTTTCCTTGGAGTACACGTATGACATCAATCTGTACAGAAAATTGCTTTGCTTACAGTGCAGCATACAGTACGGACACAGTCAGTTGCATTCCATTTTATAGCGGCTCTACGCAGCCTTAATGGTCTTCATGTTAATATAATTTTTGCCCACCTGAGGATCTCATTTCATAGCTGACCTTTAGCTATGGTCAGCCATCCTGGCTCTAAATCTTCAATTAGCGTTAGCTTGACATATGCTGTATTTTTAGACATAATGCAATGTGGTTAGTTGCAGTAACCGCACCTCATCGATTGCATAATGGTGTCCCTTTAACTGCAGACCACACAGAACCAACAAACGAGCAGGCTACTGTCCTCCTCTGCCTGTCCCTACATTCTGAAATATTGAGTCCTGTTAATGGCAAGTCATTGAATGAAGTGATAATGAATAGGCCCAATGAAGTGTTCAATTGTTGAAGCAACACCGTGGCATTTCAAAGTTATAATGTTGCAACTATGCTTTTTGTATTTTCTCATCTGACATCACCTTTGTCTCTTCGAGGTGAAATTTTGTGATGAAACCTATTTCACACAGAGATGACTTTGCTTTTCAAACACTTGCTCCATCTTTACAGCCTGGTGTTACACCTCAGCCTGTGTCTCCCGAGTCACTCGCATGTGAGCCATGTGCCAAAATATTATGATGCACAGATGGTTTGACATTAACACCAAGTATAAAATATAGTAATCATAATAAATCTGACTTTTTCTGTTTAACACATCATTCCTGTTGATGCCCTGTGGTTTTACAGCGGAGCCATTTTCACATTACATTTTGACATTTTTCAGCAGCTGACTCTGGTTGGATACATTTCTCAGGGACTCTGAGGTTTGATTATCACACTTACAATTATTTAAGCTGTTTGCCTCAAGCGGCTTCAGTCAACCTCAGCAGTATTCCAGGTTTTCCAGAATGGAAAAAGCTGGATGTTTATACATTGTTTCTGAGCCTTGTGATATATTGTCCGCAGTTCCATACAATGAGCAGTTGTATTATGAGGTCTAGTTTCAGGTTGAAGCTTGACTCTGTGACACTGAAGTCTCTGTTTACTGTAGACTTGTGCACTAGGCTGAATGCATCTGACTTCATTTCTGTCTGGCACCAAGCCATGGTTTGTAAAATGACTCCAAAGCACCAAACAAGAGAAAAATGGCCTGGCAGATCAGCCCAAGGTTTACCACAGTCTGTTACTCTTCAAGACGACTTGAATTGAAATGCTGCTTTGGGAGGGAGCGTTGTTGTAATTTCTGCTGTAGTTCTTTTATCATTGTGACAGTGGATTTTCACTTTGATGAATGGCACTGCATTTGCAGTGTTTGGGGCCAGGTCTGAGTGGACTACCTCTCTTCAACTGTTGTCATTTATCCAATTTGCTCTTTGGATTCAAGTGGTTGAGACCGCAACTGTGTGTGGTGTTTGATGCTTAGAGTTTTCACTTAATCATACTGAGACAGAAGTTGTTATACTTTGTAAACTGGTAATCATTTACATTAATCGTTCTGGCTGTTTGTTCTTTTGATTAATTTTGGCTTTAGGATTGTATATACATTAGCTGTATAATAATAAATATCTTATTCATTTCACAGAAATGTAAATGTAAACCATAGTGCTAAAGCTGTATAAATGATAATAGGTCCCAAAAAAAATTGGGAATTAACAGATGTATTCAATTAATCAAATTCCTCTTGGCCATGTAGACAACCCTGGAAAACCCCTCCGTAGTTCTCTCTCCATGCAGATATTGGATGAGATAAATTTGGAAACGGTTATTTAATTTGATCAGTAATTAAATCTAGAGTGATACTTCCATTGAAGGCCAGAGATCCTGCTCAGCTTTGCACCAGAATCACTCCCATCAACAGGTTTCTGTGAGGAAATATGATCCTGGTTAATCCCTGGGAACTCAAGAACACCTTTTATCTCCTATTTTGTAACCCCAGCGTCAGGAAGGTCACGCCCCCACTGCTCTGACCCACTCCCAGAAAGTAGTCAGTATAACTGCTGAAAAGCAACACTGAGGGGATGTCATGCTTGTCAGCTTGAAATAAAGCATTACTTTGGGCAGCAGGGAACATTGAAATTATATATATGTATAATTTCATCCTCCTTGAGGATAGAGACTCGAGATGCGCCTTAATAGAGTTTATTTTAATAACAGTAATTTCCTCATGTACACTAACCCCTGAACTCCAATTGTTCCTCCAGATGTGCAGAGGAAAGCGTTGCTGCTGAGAATCCTGCTGCCTCAGCACAACCTCTGTCCAGCTGCCCCAGCAGAACCGCGAAAAGTCATTGGTTCCAGCTGGGCCTTCATTTATGGGATGGTTGAACAAATAAATTATGGGATTAGATAGGGGCGGTTCAGGCCACTGACTTTTTTTCCTTTTTCATTTTGTTATGGGTCTCCGCTGCTGTTACACCTCTTTGAGACGTCAGTTGGCCAGAAGCCTCAAAGTTCTTCAGCTGACTTTCAGAATTAATAAAATAAGGATTTTTTTCTTTATTGAATTTGGCCTGCTGCAGTCCAAATGATGTACTGTATGTAGCAAAGTGCTGGCAATGCTATCTAGCTGCACAGTGAGTCACTGTCACCTTTACACCAAATTCTATCAGTGAGAAACAAAAAAAGACCTGACCTCTGGATTTTGAGAAACTCAACAAAACACATTAAATCTCTCATTGCAACACTTTTTATTTTGAAAACTATTACTAAAAACACAAATCCATCAAATCAGTCATTTGAAATGATCCTATTTGGAGAAGGAGTAAGAAAGGCAGAAACACACACCACCCCCATTCTCAGTATATATTGTTCATTGTGTTCAGCAGATTACAATAACATTGCGTTGGTGGAGATGTGGGTAACACAGGATCTGACACAGTGCACAGGGGCTGTAGACTCTGTCTCTTCCTCAAGTTTTCAAGAGCCTCACTAATCTATCACAGGGAGCGACGCTCAGGCACAAAACACTGGTAAAACCAGCCGATTGCATCTGTGTCCACTTCGAGAGCAGCGATTGGCTGATTGTCCTTGACGTCACAGACGGGTTGAAACCTTAGTAACAAATCGTTTGAGACCCGAACACTGTCATTTCTCGCCACACCAGTACTTCAGCTCGCCCCCACTCATAAAATCTCACTTCCCTATAAAAGCCAGCAGCCTCAAGCACTTTTTCTTCTCGAGGAACGTATTCCCTTAATGTGGTGGGGTTAATGGCAAATGAATAATCATAACACACCAATGGCAGACGGGGGGTTGTCATCGATCTGTCTGGAGTCAGCCCCTCTCCGCCTGCTGCATCAGCCACTCTCCTCCTATTGATACGCTCTTGCCCCTTGACCCCTAGGAGAGATCAATGCCATTGATTGGAGAAGGGCAGGGACAAGGGCAAGATCTGCTGACTGGCCCGACAGCTAGGGTGACAAGACATGATCGTCATTAGTGTCCCGCTGGCTGGCTGGCTGGCTGGCGAGGCGCTGTGCATCACATATTTCCTGCGTCCTACTCCCCCCCCCACCCTCCGTTGTCGTCGTCCTCTGCTCTCCTCCTTTACCCCTCCTACATTTGCGGCTCCATGTTCCCATTCTCTGCCGCTTGCACCGACTAAAGATAAGTCCATTGTTTGGATACCTGTCTGAGGCTCGCCCGGCATCCGTGGCACAGATCTGCATCTCCAGGCGGCGTGGAGATATTTTGAGCTTCTTGTAGAAAAAGGGAAAAACGGTGTCATTGCAAGTGTCTGCTGCATAACGTCTCTCAGCTCATCCTGCGTCGTACTTAACATTCACAATGGAGGCGGTCCTATTTTCGGGGGTGCTTTGAAATGCATTTTCCTGGCCCAATTCAAAGATAGTGAATTAGAATCAGCTTCAGCTCTGTCACAACAACTTGGCTGCGTATTCTCTGATCAGTGGCAAATCCCATCCTGACAAGATACCTATATGTCCTGATTGCCGCCGCTTCTGTGAAGACGTGTGTCATGGATACACGACCGGCCTGGGTTGTGTATCTGCCATTGTGTGCAGTTTGCTCTCGTGGACCAATTTCATCACACCAGAGTGGCTGCAGTTCCAGTCTAGACTAGAAACGAAGAGAGCATCGCTTGTGTGTGTGTGTGTGTGTGTGTGTGTGTGTGTGTGCGCGAGGAGGGGTGATGGGCGGAATGCGGCGACAGCTCCAGACTCTGCAGTGACATGGCTGTAATGGAGCTGATTGATCACCTATATGGCCGCCTGCTGGCCCTGCTGGCTTTAACATACAGCACATTCCCAACCCCCCCCCCCCCGTCCCTGCGTCACCACCGCCATCACTGAGCCAATCCTCCCAAGACCCTCCATCCCCCATAGACTTCAACCTGGCCACGGTTTTGACATTGGCTGCAGGATTTACATCAACACCTCTCAGGCTTTTGGCTTCTTTCTGTTTCTGCGGGACGGAAAGGAAGCCGAGTGTTTTGCCGTCTTCGATGATGTGACATTTTCCAATTTAGCCTTTTCTGTATTGTGTCTGAGTTAAAGCGCTGCTGTTTTCCATTTGAATTAAAGGGCATAATCAATCAATGATAACATTTGCCGATCTCTCTCCCTGCCCCCTCTGTCAGACAGGGTCATAACCCTAATCTATCCAGGGTGTTGAAACTGATTAAGCTCTGAGATTAGAGCAAGCCATCAAGGGCAGGTCCTATTCAGACAGAAGGCGAATAAGAGAAAAATGTCTACTTTAAGGTTTTTTCTTTATACCGCCCACAGTTGACCTGCTGTTTCATAGCATTCACCACATAAACCTCCCATGCTACACAAATAAAAGCATTTGTAATATCTAAATATAATAGTTATATTAAATGAATGGATTGTTGCTGTTAAACATGAAATCCTCATCGTGTTATTCCTGCTGGAAATCTGAAATATTTACAAGCAAATCATTTTTATTCATGTGAATTAGTTAATTCACTTTAAAAAAAACACAAAACACATTTCTCACTTACCCTTTTTTTTCTCGGAAATCTTACAATACAAGTTTAAACAATTTTATTAGAATATTGTAATTGCCGAGATCATATTTAATTTAATAGCTGTCTGTTTAAATATATATGATAAGTATTGATCCGGCAGTGCAGCGTGGTGACATATTTCTTTATGTAAAGGCCACTGTGTGTCTCTGTGGTAACAAGCTGACACAGAGGCTCATGGGGAACGGATCCGTTTACATATAGATAGTTTAGAGGAAGATATTTCGTGGTCATGGGCAGGACGTCTGCAAAAATTTGAAAAAGACTTCCAAGTGATGACACAATATTAGCGAATGCCCCCCCATCAGCAGTCGTGCTCCTTACGCTTCTACTTTGAAGTCTCGTCACAACATTGTGACAGTGGCTGTTTGTGATCGTGCTTGCGGTGAACACACTGCTGCCTGTGTGGGACAATGTGTCTGCGTGTGTGTTAGCTGAGCCCAACCGCTGTAGTGTCACTCTGTGTCCTCTCTCTCCATTCAATACGGGTGTCTCCATCTTTTTCCTTTTTTTTTGTTGGCGGCCCTGTTAGTTTGTTTGTTGTAGCCAGTGCATGAGTTGTGTTTGTGTGTCGGCTGTCTGCTCTCAATTTAGTATCAGCAGCTTTATCTGTTGATAAGTGTTTTGTGTGTTTGCATGAAACCGGGAGAGCTGCATCCATGTTACTAGACAGTGGTGTGCTACAGAGCATCTTCCTCCACAACCAGTTCACTGCAGTGTGTGTGTGTTCGTGTGTGTGTGTGTTCGTGTGTGTGTGTGTGTGTGTGTGTGTTCGTGTGTGTGTGTGTTCGTGTGTGTGTTTGTGTGTGTGTGTGTGTGTTCGTGTGTTTGTGTGTGTGTGTTCGTGTGTGTGCGTGTGTGTGTGTGTTCGTGTGTGTGTGTGTTCGTGTGTGTTTGTGTGTGTGTGTGTGTGTGTGTGTTTGTGTGTTTGTGTGTGTGTGTGTGTTTGTGTGTGTTCGTGTGTGTGTGTGTTCGTGTGTGTGTTTGTGTGTGTGTGTGTGTTTGTGTGTGTTCGTGTGTGTGTGTTTGTGTGTGTGTTCGTGTGTTTGTGTGTTTGTGTGTGTTCGTGTGTGTTTGTGTGTGTGTTTGTGTGTGTGTTTGTGTGTGTGTGTGTGTGTGTGTTTGTGTGTTCATGTGTGATTGTGTGTATGTGTGTATGTGTGTGTGTGTGTGTGTGTTTGTGTGTGCCGCTGGAGGAAAAAAAAAAGAAGAAATTGATCAGCACAGGGAGGAACGTGTTCACCAGCAAAGGCTGGATGGAGGGTGTGAGAGAGGGAGCGGGAGAGAGAGAGCGGAGGACGAGCGAGGGCTGTCGCTGCAGACTCCTGCTGCAGTATCTCACTTTGGGCAAGCAGCTGCAGACAGGGAATCACAGACAGGCGAGACAAGCAGACAGGTACAGACCTGGTGTGGTGGGAGGGGGGTGGGGGGTGTGGGTGGGGGCTGGGGCTGTGGAGGTAGAGGTCAGTGGACGCTGGAGAGGCAGGGCTTTGGGGGGGTGGAAGGGTCAAATGCGGGGGTTGGGGTGGGGGGGTGTTGTATGTGAAATGGCGGTTGCAGGTGGGGGGGAAGCGAATGTTTTTGTTTGCTTCTCGGCAACCGAATGGTGCTGGAGCTGTGACGGCAGAGGAGAGGGGGAACGGAGGAGAAAAAATAAAAGTAGACGGGGGTAGATGAGAGTGTCACGACATGGCTGATGTCCCAGTGTCTGGAGCCATGAGGAGGGGGGGTACCTGGAGTGTGTGTGTGTGTGTGGGGGGGTGTTAAGATGCTGAGATGGAGCTGACAATGCAAGCGCTGGGATGGAGCGCTGGTGTGTGCTGAGGGGTAGGTGTGTGTGTGAGTGTGAGTGTGAGTGTTTGTGTTTGTGTGTGTGTGTGTGTGTGTGTGTGAGTGTGTGTGTTTGTGTTTGTGTAGGTGGTTGTGGAGAGGGCTGGTCCCACCTCACTGACCTGTGTCTGGCTGCAGCTTCCCTCGGACACCTCGGCTCGGGCTTAGTAACACCCCCACCCCCCTCTCCTCCCCTCATCTCTTTCTTTCACCCTCTTTTTTCCCTTCTTCCACCGCTGCCCCCTTTTTCCCCCCTCTGTTCCTCCTCAGCCTCCGCTCAGAGGCGGATAACAAAAGGCGTAGTCGGTGGCAGACAGGCGAGCGAGCGCGTCGGGTGGCACCGAGCGTTCCTTTCCGGAAGCCTCCACTTTGCCCGCCGTTCCCCAGAGAGAAGGAGACAATCAGTGACATCTATCCAATTTTGTTTTTTTTGTCTGGGGGGCGGGGGGGGGGAGTTGTAAAGGTGGGTGCTGGGATGGGAGGGGAGGGGGGGGCAGTCACTGGTGTGTTTGAGAACATGACAGGCAGAAATGACACGGGAAGGTTTTTGGACATGGCGAGGTTAATCTTTCACTGTAGTTCGACATGTTACGGTTTCAAACTGTGGCCGAAGTCTCACTGAAGCGTGTTCGCCTTCTGACGCTTACAACTTATTGCGTGCCCGGCAGAGTCGGGCAGGTGGGTGGTAGCCTCCAGCGTCAAGGGTGTTGCAGTCAGTGGTGGGAAGTTGGGGGGGGGGGGGCACAAGTTTTGGAGGCATCATGAAATGAAAACCTCTACCTGTGCTGGAGACGAGCCCGTCCGATTCCGCTTTTTTGCTTTTGGAAATGGAATTGGACCTGCTGAATAGCTATGGAGCAGAACCACCAAGCTTTGTGTGTGCTTTTAATTTGTATTATTATTTATTTATACATTTGGGACCAAACTGCCGGTGCTCGCCCCTGCGGTGGGAAGCCAGATGCCGAGGCTGATAGGTGTCTCTCTGCCTCCATCAGTCAGTGCAGACGGCGGTCCTGCCGTCCTGGACCAGAGAAATGTAGAGTGATGATCAGCCGACGCTCTTTAGGACAAAGAGGCGAGCCCGGCTCCTTGGCTGGGGGGGCTTTTCCTTTCCCAGCACAAAGGCTAGTTAGCACAGAGCAGGCAGCGCAGGCTCGTCTGTCTGTCTCGTCCCCGGCTCCTGCTTCTGTCTGCTCCGTCTCCACCGAATTTAACGCTGTGTGCATCTAATTTTCTTCTTTGTCTTCCTTTGTCATCTCTGTTCTCTTTTGACGCTGCTGCTGTCGTCTAGTGTCTTGTGGTATTTAGTGCATGTAAGTGTTTGTCTGAAATTGTGTTTCTACCTTTGCATGTCTTTGTGTGCACAGGAATCAAGCCGAGCCTTGTGAACAGAATAAGTTCTCTGCAGTGGAGGAACCGGGGGACCTTTCCCTTCGTCCGAGACTGGGAGCTTTGTTGTTTTCTGATTGCAGCCCTCCCTTCAGATAGACACCTTGCGGGTGTCGGTGCCTTTCGACAGAAATTGGGTACTTTTAAGTAGCAGAAATAGAAAAGTTCATGCGTGTGTGTGTGTGTGTGTGTGTGTGTGTGTGTGTGTGTGTGTGTGAGAGAGGGAAAGGTGTCAGTGCCACTCTGTGCCCTGCAGCTGCCTGCCGCTCCTCAGTCGACTCTTTCGTACTTCACCTGCTCCCTGAGACCCTAACTTGTGAGCTCTCTTGATAAAAAATCACGGGTTAGGCTCTTGGGACGCGGGCGGAGGGCACAATCGACTTTCCACCGAATGTTCCCATGGCGCAGTCGGGATGAAGCAGTATCTGATTTACTGCTTCCAAACGTGGCAGGGACGACATAGAGAAAGGAAGTTGAAGTCGCTGACAACAATAAAGACAAATGTTTGTACGATTTTTGTTCAGTCAGCTCCCGTCACATGATTTATAAACTGTCAACTCAACCGCAGCATCGATGAAACTGTATTTGCAGGAATGTGCATGCCTGGTGCAGCCGGCCAATTTCGTTGTTTCCCAAAAAAGGGATCAAAAGACGCCTCTTGTGATCACAGCACTGTCACTGGCATAAAAAGCAAAACTACCCGTCATCGCTGCACTGCACTGTCATCCAACACCATCATCTCTCTGTGTGCCAACATCTTTGCTTGAATAGCATTCAAAGTAACACATGATCTGATTAGAAATGACAGAACACCAACCACTCCAAACCACCACACCCCAGACTCTTGTTGATTAAGCCCTGTCACCACCACAGCACAGTACAGCATCGCCGAGAACCAGCCAATAGATCTGATCCACCATTACCAAGACAGTCGCTGTGAGTGTGATCACTGCAGCTTCCACCAGTGGTCCAGCAGCAGCAGCCTCACACCACCTCAGCTGCTGCTGCTGCTTTCTGAATGGAACACACCAGTGGTATTGTTCTGCAGCCCTTCACTAACTTAATCGCTCGCCATCAGCTCACTCATTTATTTATTTATTATTCATTCTTTGTAAAAACATGTACATGATCAGAGGGTTCAGATCAAAAACTTCATAAATGTCTGCACTTCAGCCGAATATTGGTTTAACATTTTTTACAGTTTTCAAAATCAATATCGGAATATAGTATCCAATAACAAGCAGTAATTTTAAACCATTGTGTACCCCAGGCCCAAAATTAAATATATATATGTGTGTGTGTGTGTGTTTTAATTAATATCACAATTTTAAAGCAATTGATAATTTTCTAATTGAATTAATTGAATACATTTTCACTGTGACTTGGATGATGCAAATTAATAAAAATAATATTTTAATTCTCAGTAAACAGAAAGTTATTTCTCCTGTGCCTGAAGTTGCTGAGAAAAGAGGAAACATATCTTGCAATCAATGATCACCGTTTTACAATGTTTAATCAGTGTCCACAGGAATTTTTACGCTTTCCTAATTTGATCATTTCTGTCAGAATTTGCCATTTTCATGAGATGTCACAACCAAATTAGTTAATGGTCTGAATTGATATTTAAAGCGGAGACGTTGGACGACTCAGACTAACATTGTAATGCAGCAACACCGCACAACAAAAACATTGAACATTGAATGGAATATGACAACTCTGTACTTGTCTATTAAGAACCCGACTATAGACATGCAATTACAATAAATTAGGCCTTTGGGGAAAAAAAAGTCTTTTCCTTTGTGATATTAAAAGGTATGAATTCATTCACCATTACAGCTTGACCTGGTTTTTAAACTTTCAGATTTACCCAAGGCAGCATGCTTTTCTGAAAACCTAATTTCTCCTAAATTATCCATATTAGGAATGCAGTGGAAAACAATTGATTTTCTCTCCAGTACCCTCCTCTCCATCTTTCTCCCAGTCTCCCTCTCTCCCTAATTATGTTTTTTTCCCTCCTCGTCTCCCCATTTGGTTTCACAGTGAACAATACCGATGCCAACTAATCAGTCTGTGCCTGTGCCACCGAGCCCCGAGCAACAGCTGAAGGAGTGCCATGCCCCATGAATACCAAACAGCCAGGCACAGTGCGACAAGAGCTGGAGAGTCAGACGCAGCACAGCCAGAGCAGAGCTGCTGCCCACAGAACAGCCAGACAGTTTTATTAGGGACTGTCTGACACGCAGCAAAGTCTGGCAGCACCCAACCCACTGATGAAATCCTCACTGCTCCCCCATCAGTAACAAAGCAGCATGCTCGGAGCGATCCGCCAAGGATCCAATAAACATCACCCCGTAAAAAATCAGCTCCCGGCCACTTTTAAACTCCACAGAAAGGGGAATACAAACTTTGTTCAAAGTCAAACTAGTTCTCAATGAGCAGGTGCTAAATTAATCTCTCTTGTGCTCTCTCAATATTACAGTGCATCTGATAGTGAGGCTCAAAAAAGAGAGAGAGTCTGGTTTAGAGAAAAGCTGCAAAAGCCTTTTCTGTAAAAGCTTCTTTTTATTGACTAGGCCAATTAACGCATCACTGACCTTTCGGATACAATTTATTTAAAACATGTTTTTAAATAAGGTTAATAAGGTTTTTATTCGTGATAAGTTGATATTTAATATTTATAGAAACGTTAAATGAGAAACCTGCTTATGAATGTATAAAATCGGCTATGAATTACTGAAGTTGAAATATGAAACATATATTTTTTATATAGAATATATATAAGATATATAAGGCAAGTGTTTTTATGATTCTTAAAATGCACAGTTTCACTTTTTATATCTTTATAAAAAGAGATACAGTTATCGTTAATGTGGAAGATGTTGTCAAGGTCAACGGCAGAATGCACTAAGAGGTTGATTTCAGCTTTTCTTTTAAAGCATTTATGTACTGTGTGTAAGAAGGACACGATCATTCATGTACTGTCACTACACTAAGCATTATATTAACACAATTCAGACACAACAAATTTCTATGATTGAGTTCCTGAAATCATCATAAAACTGATTAAAAATTCCAGCTTTTGCTTCATTATGTAATGAATGCCTCAGCAGACGCCAAACATTAATATGATGCACGATTTCATCAATACTATAGACATCATTCAGGATGTGGCTTCTGTTCTCAGCTGGTCTTCAAGTTTCTTCGGCAAAGATGGATTCAGACCTTGAATAGGTGTATAGATAAACCAAAGGCTCCAGCTGATGGACCCGAGTGTGTGCGACAGATTACACTCCATTGTTCAGAGCTGGTTGTGTAACACGCCGCGCCACCACATCGCCCCCCCGATAAAAGTAATAAGAACAGATTAATATTTATCTGCCACATTTGGATTTGGGCTGGAGCTGACATGGAAATCAGATGGATTTAGTGAATAAGAAGAGGGCTTGTTTTTTTTTCCTTTTCTTTTGCATTGATTGTCAGGTTTTGTTGTCCGGTGAAGCAGCTCAGTGTTCAGAGGATCTCTTATCGCAGCAGGGTGGGGGGGGAAAGTGCAGACGTGTGTGTGTGTGTGTGTGTGTGTGTGTGTGTGTGTGTGTGTGTGTGTGTGTGTGTGTGTGTGTGTGTGTGTGTGTGTGTGTGTGTGTGTGTGTGTGTGTGTGTGTGTGTGTGTGTGTGTGTGTGTGTGTGTGTGTGTGTGTGTTGGGAGCGTCAGGTAAGCCTGATAGCGGAGCAGCTCGGAATAGAGGGGGTATGGAGGTGGGGGGGGTGGCGTCTGAGTTTCCAGACACTGCGGCAGGAGGCCAGACAGTCACCTGAACACACACACTCTCACATCAAAGTGTGCCAATGACACGCCACACATGCACTGTTCAAAAATAATCAGACCACCCCCTTTATACACACAGCCCCCCTCCCTTGAATTCTGCACTAAAGCCAAATCAATTTAGTTTTTAATTCAATCAAGGGCATAAATCGCATTGCCACTTGTAATGTAATTATCCCCGTGCATCGAAAGCACAAAAGTTTCTCTATTATTCTCCGGGGCGACAGAGACGAGAGATAAACTCCCATTAACTTTTTTCAGATTACAGTAAGTGCTGTGGGAGGTGGGGGTGGGGGGTGTCTCCTGGAAGGACACCCGAGGATGTTCTCACACTGGGCCTGTGGGCACAGAGCCGGAGTCTGGAACGTGAGGCTGATGATTGAAAACCAAACAACAAGGCTCACAGGGAGCATGGGACAGGCCGGAGGTCCCAGCACACCCTGGGATGCTCTCAGACCCCGTGTGTTGTGTGTGTGTGAATGTGTGTGTTCTAAGAGTAAAGGTCCACAGTGTTTAAAGGGAGTGTGTCCCCCCTCGGTCCCCCCATATTATCCCCCGTCTCTTTCTGATTCTCTGTGATTCACTTCGGAGGCGTTGCCGGGGAAACTTGGTATCTGGCGAGCAGCTTGATGGAGTTATTGAACTGTAACTGGCTGGGATAATGATGCTCGGTCTATCCAGCCACTGGACGGCCAACCTGCAACCTATAGCTGGCCTCGCATTGTCACTGCAAGAAAAAGCTTTTAACCCATTGGCCACCAGACTGTGCTCTTTGGCTGAGGTGTCCAATCAGAGGTCACGCTTTCGACCACTCTGTGACTCTGTGCCTTTTATATGCCAATGCTGCGTTAGTGCCACCATTTCAAATGAGTTGACTTCAGGTAAAACACACACACACACACACACACACACACACACACACAAACGTTCAAAGACCCTTGTCTCATAGCGATTTGCTTTGCGTCCCTGCTGAAACAGGTCATGCCCACAAATTCCGTGTGTGTTCTCAAGTGCATCCACTCAGCTCGTGCTCAGATGGACACTTGGACAATCAGAAGGGATCTGAGGGATTTCACCTTTGATATTTTACCAGAGTTGACGTTTCATATTTTCTGCTACATTTCATTTCAGGTCTTTCCATCCTCTTGGAGCAGTGGAAACCCTCTGAAATAGAAGGTAGTTGTATTTGCCCACATTTATGCTAAATTGCTATCATTATCTCTTTTTGTCTCTAGGACCCCTGGCAGTTCTCTCTCTTTCGCCGCCCTCAGAGGTAGAAGACAAATCCCAAATCACAGAAAAAAAAGATCCCGAACTTTCGTTACCCTTTTTACCTGCAGACAATAGAAGGGGGCAGTGTTGGGGTCTCTGACTGCCGTGTTTTGCTTATGCACCAGCACTAGACGAGTGAGTCAGTGAAAGTGTCAGCCTGCCGTAACAGACGGCGTGCGCAGGACAATTAGCCCGGAGTCATCTGGAGGCTGCAGCTCTGCCCAGGTGCCCACTGTGCACAGAAAGAGACCAGACGACCTTTTACTCAGCTCACTCCCACTGCAGTCACTTAAAACACTGATGGATGTTTCCCCTAACACCCTGCTCCCGACCAGCCCTCGTTCCCCCTCTCCACCCTCCCTCCTTCTCATCTCACCATTTTCTCCTCCTTTTTCCTCTTCTCTGCTCGCTGCTCCAACACCCCTCCTGCCTCACTTGTCCCCTCACCGCTCCTTGTTTTTCCACCGTCCTATTTATTGCCTCCCATTCTCTCTGTTCTTTTTTCAGAGGGATGAGGAGGAAGAGGAAGAAGAAGGTTGGAGTAGTGGGGGGGTGGGCTGATGTGAAGTGGAGGAGGTGTTCCTGCGCAGAGCAGCATCAAGCCACCCCCCCATCCCCGCAGCTCCTCATTAGCATGCTGCAGCTGTTGCTCAGGTGACATGGCCGCTGGAGCCGGTCCCGACTGCAGGAGGATCAGCTGCATGGAGGAGAGGGGGATAGCAGGTAAGGACAGTGAGAGCAGGAGGGAGAAGAGGGCGAGAGAGGGGAGATGGGACAGTACACACTTACACACTGTTGTGATTCATACACACACACATGTTCACGTTCAGCCTCCCTCTCAAAGCCAAACAGTGAAGGACAGTGTGCGTTTGATCTAATTACAGAATCACTACGGGCAGAGATGGGCTACTTGAGTTATTGTAGTAATAATGTGGCTTGTGCAGTTTTATCTGTGTTAATAAAACCTACCGTATTTAACATGGTGCAGTCTCCAAAATGCGTTACACTTCATTATTACCTGCATTTTGTGTCTCCATAGAAAATGTTATATTTGCCGATGCTACAGTTTCTACATGTTATATTTGTACAGAATGATTTCAATAAATGCCTCTGTTGAAAATGTTGTGTGTGTTTGGTTATTTTGAAATGTAATGTTTTATTTAATGTAAGTAAACAGTGAAAGAATGCTGCAGTTTCCCCTCAAAACATTTTCCATTTGTTTGTGAGGTTTTCATTCCCCCTTGATATGTCGGATATTGGATTTGTTGCCGAAGGCTACAAAGAGAGAGGTGTATTAGACAAATAGTCATACTCTCGTTAAGAATGTGTGTGTGTGTGTGTGTTTGTGTGAAGAAAAGAAAATACAAGGAGAGGGGGAAAGAGAGTCTATGTAGGCGTGTTTTTTATTTGCTCCATCTGTGTGTGTGTGCGTGCTCGTGCGTGCTCGTGCTCTGGGGGAGCAGTGCAGCTAGGCTGCAGATATCATCCATCTCCCTGTCACCGGCCCAAGGGCTGCTGGGAAAGTGGCAGACAGCTCCCCAGCTCTGACAACAGAGGCTGCATCCTAATTTTCCAACACAGAATGCTTGGAAAAAAAAACCCCTATGCAGCTCCTCCCTCACCACCCAGTATGGAAAACCATTAACCCTGCGATCCTGGAACAAAGCAGCCACCACTGGCTGCTTGTCATATCAGCTCCCATCATGCACCAGCCTCAACTCTGACCCCCAACACTTAGCATGAAGTCCACTTTATAAAACATTACACCTCTCACACTGCTGGACATTTCAAGACACAACTCTAAATCAGATGTATTCTGGAGTCCGATCTCCTCCGGAGGTCACATTACAGCCTGATGCTTGGTCACACTGCAGTGGATTCATTTGTGAAGCTTTTTTCTTCTTTTTATATAAAAATCCTCCTCACAATATGTGTAATAAATGGATTACATGCTTTGTGGTAAGCCATGACTGATTGTGTTATAAAGCTGTTGTCAGAGATTCTACAGCCTTTGTTATACACACACACACTCTTGGTTTCCGTTCTTACCAAAAGTTATTATTTGTCTCTGTTTGCAGGCTTCAGATAGACTCTGGCTCTAGGATTAAATCAGGACTCATTAATGTTCCGTGTGTAACTGCTATAAAGTTGTTTTTCAGACTTGTATTTTTACAAAGTAAATCACCAAACGTGCATTTGTGCTGATTGAGTTATTGGAATTTTCAATACAGAAGGAAGTTTGAATGCAGGCAGCTTTCACAGGTCACATGATCAAATCTAATCAACTTAATGACTGACAGGTCTTCACTTACATCAGTCTCATACAGTATGTACGAGTTGATCGACATTATTTAATATGTAACTGAATATATAATATCTTATATAAATATTATAGGATAATGTTTTAATTACTAATGCATAGAGCAATGTAATTATATGTATTTTGAAAAGATTATTTTAATTAGGTTTGCAACTAATAATACATTTTTATCATTGATGTAATCTGCTTAGTTGTGTGGAATAGTCATTTGGTTTATAAAGTATAAAAAAACAGATGTGTGTTGCAGTTCACTCACCAAAGACCAAGGTACAATGTCCAACCAACAAATTGCTTTAAGTTCTGTTTGAAAAATGTGTGTCGTCTTAAACAATTAATCATATCTCAAAATCGTTGCCACTTAATTTTCTGTCACTCAACTAATTGATTAATTGTAACTGAAATGCAGAAACTATTGACTCATAAACTCTCCCTTAATAGGTTGAATAGTATAAACCTGAATGGAAATGTATACACATACAAATAAATATATATATATATATATATATATACAATGGGGCGACATGAGGTGGGTTACACCATGAACAGGTCAGACATCACAGGGCCGACATATAGAGACGATACACAGATCAATGAGGAGTCTCCAATTAACCTAACCCCAATCTATGTGTGTGTGTGTATATATAAATATATATTGCTCTTTTTGCTCATTGATCTTAAAGAATTACAATTAATTACAGATAATTAATACAATCACTTGACTCCTGTTCCCAAATACAATAGAATATTATTCAGCAAGATAAAGATCTGTTCATTGTAAGGAATGTTTTCATTCACCAAAGGCTCAGAAAATATGATGAAACCAAAGATGAGAAAAAGTATTTATGCATCAGAGTTACTAGGAACACAGGCAATTTATTTGAGCTGTTCCACATTTTGAATGAATGCAGATAGTAGACTCTTTGCCTCAAGTGATGAAGCTGTGTACGTGATCCTATTTTTATCTTCTCTATTTTTAAATCTTTTGAATAAAGCAGACCAGACCACACAAACTGTCTACTCTCATAAATAATCTTGATGATGAGCTTATCCTGCAAAAGTATAAGACTCTAAACATCAGGACAGATGCCTGCATATAATTACTCATGCACATTATACATAATCAGGTTTTATTTAGGGGAGTAGGTCTGGTCCCAGGTTCAAGCTGATGTGGGAACAACCACTGTCACGACTTTATTAATAAGCCATGGAGGTGTGATCAGAGCTGTGAGGACGGGCCGGCTTCAGATCTTTGATCATCAGTGGAACTCAGCGGTGAGATCAAACACGTTCAGTGCCGAGCAAACCCTGCACATGTTGGGTTGGAGGTAAGGTATGTTACACAATGGACTTCTGCATACTTAGAGTTAACAATAAAGCCCAACAAACCGTTGCTGCATATTATAATGTAATGATTGTGTAAAGTGAATACATGTAAAAGTGACGTGTGACATAACAGTCGGAAACTTAATGAGGTAAAAGGAGGCCATTTTATTTGCTACCGCTTTATTTTAACACCACTTAAGAATTTATAAGCAGCATATGAATAGTATAGCTCACTATAATAATTGTGTTACACTTGAGCAGACTTAAATGTATCAACAATTAATAAAGCAGCAGCATTTGTTTGAACTCATATCAGTAAATACAAATTATTATTCATTAACTGATTATACAGGAGACAAACATCCTCATACCTTATATCTTACAATTTATTGTTAATGTATAAATGCTTAATGGATTAAAATAAAGCATTTGTAGGAAATAATAAATTCAAAGATACTGTTTTCTGGAGTTTATTCTCTCCACAGTATTGGATCATTATGGAAACAGTTTCTCTATAACATTGTAAGGTCTTGACCCGACTATATAAAGTGACTTGAGATAATGTATGTTGGGATTTGGTTCAACACAAATAAAGTCTTTTTTGATGGTCTCTTGTTATTATTATTATTGAATAATTGTTGGCCAAGATGCTACAATTTTTAAATGACCACACAATTGAGCTTTTGAGTGGTGAGAAATTGCTTTCAGTCGGACCATAAGTTAGAGCGTCATACGTTCACCTTAAAATAAACCTAGAGAGCTGCACGACCTTAATCATTTTTTTTTTTTGCTGACATGTAAAAATGCCACAACCCAGCATCCAGTGTGCTGGATTAGTCATTTGTGGTTCACATGTCTATGTTTGGCTTGCTGTAAAACATGAACTCCATAACCAAGTGCACATGTGAGGAGGCTTGTGTGGAGGACAGCTGCAGTCACTGTGTCATTATGGCTTCAAAGTGCATCAGACACGAACACATCCACCCCTCTGCCTTCTATCCAGCAGTCATTTCTCCACTGATTCCCACGTGACTTGAATGCAGCATGACCATTTTATTTTATGCAGTACTAATAATAATGGATGAGCCGGTGTCTTCATGCCAAGTCATCCCCCACTAGCTCTGCTTAGGTGTCTTCATGTGGGCTGGGGATGGAGCTTTCCAGCTGCTCTGAAATCCCTGCGCCTGTGATTCAGCCGCAGCTTGGAAACGCTCGGCTGAGCTCAGAGAGAGCGCTCTGCAGCCTGGGAATCCAGCCGCTGCTCACCACACAGGCCACTTTGATTTCTGATGAGTAAAATAAACATCACGTTTCGTATATGTTATCAGAATCTGTTGACTGCCTCTCTGTTAAGTGGCCTCCGGGAATCTCACACTGAGAGAGGAAAAGCTTCTCGAATGTTGCAAATGAGGCTTGAAAATATACAAACCCAGACGTGTGTGTGTATATGTATGTGTGTGTTTGTTTGTGTGTATGCGTGTGCTGTTTCAGCAGTAAACCTATCAGCAGATGGATGTACAAACTTTTAGTTTTTATGCTTTTTAATGTTCTCATGCAAAAGTAAATTACATGTTATTTATTGCTGAAATATAATTCAATGTAGTTCCAACTAATATTGAAATAAAATTAAAATAAAAGAGTTTTTTATATGTTCATTTCATACAAAAAAGTATGATACACTAGGATCACATGAACAAAGCTCCATTGGTTTACATTCATGGTTCTAAGGGAATCAAATCATTGCTAAATATCAGAAATGCTAAGCGGTACCTGAACAAGACAAGACAAGAAGGTAAAACATGCTTCAGACAAACAATCGAAAAATTCACCTGTGCAGCATGTTCCGGGGTGTTGCAATAGGATCCACAAATCAGGTTCATGTGTGGGGCCCCGAGCTGAGAGGGGGCCCCTAGAAAGGCTGTAACTGTTTACAGCTACCACAACTTTGTGGGTTGTGGTGGGGCTTCGCTCTTAAACACTACCGCTATGCTATGATTTATGTATATCCAAAGTACGCACTTTTTTTTTTTTTTTAATTTTGATAAGAAAAATCATTTGAAGTTCTGAATGCTGTGGCTTGGTATTATGTGATTCTTGGAGTAGGGGTTCAGTTTGGTTTTATGTGAGGACCCCCAGGACCCTTCACCCTTGAAACCTTGAAGCTCTCCTGCGCACATTTAGCCACGCATGCTAACAGCATGGCTCGGCAGTTGTCATTGTTGTTCCATCACTCTGGTATCAATCGCGCACGAAGAATAAGCCTCTGTTGGCACCTGTCAATATTGGGGCTTCCAGTGCAGACACTTTTTGAAGTATTTTAGGTTCAGACAACATCTTGTCTCATCTCTATTAGCAGCTCTACGAACTGATCAATTTAAAAACCGTCAGCCGATGCATGTAAGTCAATGCTCTTCTCATGGACTGTTTACCTGCGGCCTACCAAAGCCTGGGCAAACTTGTTTGGTCAAACTAACAAGAGAAAACAGAAGCTCACGACCCTAAAGTCTTGTCGCTCACCGTCGGATTCTGCATATTCATATGGACAATCTGATACTCAGGTACAGATGGAAATACCTCCCCAACTGTACTGGATGAATGGCTAGGACTTCACTCATTCATTGTTCTCAGAGGATGGACCATCACAGCTTTAGTGAACCCCTGACTTCTAGTGTCATTTCAACCTTTGACTCATGCTGTTTTGAGTTAAATATCTATATAACTTCTGAGTAACTCCTCTCTCTCATCAGGATACGTTCAAAGATCTTCAGTGTTCTCTGACTTTCATCAGGCTCCATAATCAGCTCAAAATCTTGGTTTGTCCAAAACCTGCAAAGCTAATGACATTCCCACCAGACACAGCTGGTTTACATGCTAATATGATATAGAAGATTGAGGACATGGTAAACATGATAAATATTCAGCATTGACATGTTGTGAGTATGTTAACATGCTGATCCTAAATGCTCCAATGCAGCTACTGACAGGAACAAGAAATATACTATATGTCCCATTATAGCTTTTCTGCATTGTTGCCCTGTATAAATCAGAATAAAATTAAAATCCTTCTCTGTAGCCCACAATGTGTAAGAGTCATTGTATATTAAAAAGCTAATTGCACCGTGTTTTCCCAATAGATCACTTTGCTGCTTAAATACAGGCTAATTTATAGCTCCGATAAGGTATGGGTATTTCAGGAGGTAGAGCCTTCAGCTACCAGGCTCATCTCCAGTGGAACCAGCTCCCACTCTTGCTTCTGGTGTCGGACACCATCTCTACATTTAAGGTTATACTTATCTTTTTATATTATACTCCTATCATGCACTGATCTCTAAGAGCTGCAGCTTCCTGATCTGCAACTACCACTCAACTATTATGATTATTGGCAGCTTATTATGTATGACTGGTATCACTATTATTATTATTTTAACGATAATGACCTGGTACTGTCATAATTACTGTTGTTATTATTGCTAGCACCAATAAACCTATGGGTATTGCTGTTAGTCTGACGGTGAACAAATACAATAGAATATCTGTCCCTGGTCTGTAGGTACTAGGCACCCTGCTGACCTGCCACCTGAGAATGAGACCGATGCCACGACAACCTCATCCACGCCCCTGCCCCCCCACAACCTGACTCTGGTTCTGGTTTTTATCTTCACGATTGCCAAGTGGTGTTGGGTTAATTCCTCCACTTCCACCTTACTCTGCAAAGTTCCTCATAATAATGTATGTTTTAATTTAGCATTATACAATTGAACTAAACTCAGTGGATTTGATGCTTACACAGCCCATTCTATTCTGGCTAAAAATCTTAAACTGGCCCCTAGTCTTGTAAAGGCCCGGCAAGAGCCCTTTTCATATGCTTTGCATTATGTCTCCACCTAATGAAAGAAATAATCTTTTTTAGTTCCACTCACATACACTATCTTGTTCATCCGCACTAACAAAACACACTGTTTCCAGATAATAAGATAAGACAGGGTGGGTAAAGAGAGATCTCTTCACTCTGGGTAGATTCAGTTCCACATAATTTTCGGAACTAATCTCACTTTCCAAGAGCCGAGAAGCAAATTTGTCCTTAAACAATAAAGTAACAAAATCTTATTTCAAACCAGAATGAACTGTCTTTATAAATATATTTCCTCACACCATACTTAATGACATTAATATACTCTGCCCAAGCAACACAGCAGGTATTTATATCTACTCGTCCCAACATACTCACATGGTTCCCACCACATCCCAACCCCAGCTATTGTTGGAGCAAATTTATTTTTTCCCTAAAAGTACCTCATGACTTTATTGTGAACCTGCTCACATTTTTTTGTAAGTTTTAAATCTCCACAGCCTAGTCACAGCTTTTATTTGAGTGCTGATGCCAGTTATATTTTTTTCTTGGTGTTTATATAAACATATATAGGAGTATATATATCCTCTTTCACCATTCACCAGTGACAGAAAATGCATTGACTACTTCCACACATGTAATCCTTTCCTTCTTCTCAATTTGAAATCATGAAATTAGCTCAAATGTTTTAGGCCCTACACTGAACACAACCCAAGCACCCACCCACACACACACACACACACACACACACACACACACACACACACACACACACACACACACACACACACACACACACACACACAATATATATATACACTGTAGTTTACTTATTGATTCATCTTTATTTCACCGTCTTACACAACAATGATGGCTGCCATGGCCCGCCACGCAGCCATGCGAGCGTGTACCTCGTCTTGTCCTGCCACGCACATTGAGCAGTGCATTGCAGGAGTAGAAAACCTGGATATACAGATGTCTCCGTCCCTCACAGGCTCACTGGTGCCTGCACACCAGACAGCAAACACACAGCACTTCTGCTGGTGCCGCTGGTGCTACTGCTGCTGCTCAGGCCTGTCAGACTGAAATCCATCAGTGCAGAGACGGAGGATACAGCCACTGCAGCTCTGTCTTAATGATGTAAATGAGCAAAGGGGACAGACTTGTGTCACAATTAGCTGCTATGACAGAAAAGACAAGGCTGCCATGTTCCCAGTGTGTCGAGGAGCCGGTGCATCATCTGTGAGAAGAAGCTAGTTCAAGTTTAAACATATGGGAATATTTCAGGCTGACGTGACTGACAGCTCCTCGCAGGTGTGTAATAAAAACACATGTTGTCACATCCCATTAAGATGTTCCTTCAGCTTTATCTGAAACATCACAGTAACAATGAGTCAGTGGTATTGTTCGTCTCTGGACAAACATCCTCAGGTCCGGTACACCAGCAGATCACACCGTCTGCTGATTGGATGAGAAAACTGCAGTGCTATCTTAACACTAGAGAATGCTCTGGCGCCATCCTGTGGTAGGCTTGAGGGATAGCATCAGTTAATTACCTGCTTTCCTGCCACCCATATCATGACAGTGTTACCACCATTATAAACCATTATGTCTCTATTTAAAAGAGGCCCATTCTGCAGCTATTCCAACAGCTACATGTTAAGTAAAACGTAGTTTTTTTTCCAAAAGAATAAATGATTATCTTTACGAAGTTCCAAGTTGAATAGTTTGACAGCTTGGGGTATAATTTATTCTCTCTTTCAGTGACAGTTAAATGAGAATAGACACACACTCTCATGCCTGTCCGTTAAATATGAGGCTAGCAGCCAATTAGTTTAACATAAAGACTGGCAATGGGGGAAACAAAAGGCCTGTTACTGGCCAAAGGAAACAAAACCATCGCCCAGCACCTCTGAAGGCTGCTCACTTTCTGAACTTACTGAAGACAGGTTGGCAGTCCTTGTGCTAAGCTAAGCTAATCAGCTGCTGGCTGTACCTTTAGAATTTGATATACAACCATAAAAATGGTATTCTCCAACTTTCAGCTAGAAACCCTAAAGTTGAACTGTTCCTTTTATGAAACAGATATTATACTGAATTGTGAGTATTCAACAGAAATCACTTTATTTATTTAATACATTTTATTTGTTTTCTCTGACAAGGAGCTTAGGTTTGCATCCATATCAGTTTGTCTGTTGTAGGCAAGATGGTAACCATGGATGACCAGGTTATTAAATGGAGGGTTTGGTATGGTTACGGGAAGAACCGGATCTGGAGCAGGGGCGGATTCCAGAAATGTACACATCACTTTCTTTAGCATTGTGAGATTATGGATATTTCTGGGTGTTTTTTTGATACTATCACTGATTTCCTGGAGAATGATTTTTTGAACAGGCCAGTTAAGGGGACTGATATCTTTAACTGGGTCAAATTTGGTACAGCTCTATTGGATTTAAGGAGAGTGTTGGGAGTTGGTGGGGGAAATGCACTGTGCTGAGTGATATTCAGGTTTGAGACTGCAACCTTTGTCTACATTTTGTGCAGTCTAATACTTATTTCAGAGAAATTGAATCTTTCAAATTCTTTAAAATAATTAAAGAAGGACCATAATAAGGTTCTTTAGTGTTATTGAAGATTTATCTGCCGCCTAATGCGTGTTGTTGCCAGAAGGAGGCGGTGGTGAGCATCAATCATCCCTGCGTTCACGGTCCAAGAGGCTCTAACTGGTCCCGTGCGCCACACTGCCCCTGCTGGACAGACAGAATAATTATATATATAACATTTTAAAAAGTCCTTAAGAGGTGAAACAGATATTACACCTGACTCTTCTTCATGGTGACCCCCACTGTCTGCATGTCAAGTTTCTAGAGATTTTACTTTAGACATTTCAGAAAACCTAAGGGGAAGTTGGCACAAATGTCATTATATCATCCACCTCAGTGATTATAATTTAAGATAAACTACTAGTCAGTGTCTAAACTTTCATTCTGACAAGTGAACAGTGCCACCATGAGCCTTTTTTTGTAGTTTTTCTTCTTTGCTCAAAAACTATACACAGCGTGACATTCCCTTTCTCTGTACTTTATTATGTTTGTGGTGCTCCCCATGGTGACCTATGCTGCCTAACCATTTATTTAAGCTCTTTAGAATTAGATTTAAATAACTTTTTAGAGAAAGTTAAGAATGCCATCATGTAAATTGAGCTGACACTACCTTTTCATTTTCTAATTTTCTTCAGTTACCGAAATCTCATGAAACTTGACATGCCGACAATGGGGATCAACATGAACAAGTGTCAGATTCAAATTCTTTGTCTCTTAAGGACTTTTTGAAAAATTATATTAAATGGATAATTACCTGCTGAGGCAAATTACACACCATCACTTGCAGAATGTGGGTAGTGCAGGATGTGACGCACACAGAAATCAGCTGCTTGCTCTGTACTCTGTGTGAGGTTGTGTTGGTGGTCAATGTTGGACGAGGGTTTTTTGGGTTACAAGGAGGTGTACTGTACTTCAAAGAACAGAGGAAAAGGCTGCTGTTGCTGGTGGTGATGAAGAGGAGAAGGAGATGGGTTGTTTCAGGCAGGAGGATGCACAAACATCTTCACCTCCGCTCTGCACAAACCTTCACCTCCTGTTCTTTTCCAATCTGTGACATTGAGGAGGCGAACAAAACATTTGCATCCTGTGGCAAGGCAAATTGCTGCATGGCTTCTCCTGGAGTTCAACTTTGGGGACCAGCGATATTCACCTTGCATTCGTTTATAGTTGACAGTACCCTCAGACTACTGGGATTTGTCATGTCACAAACCTAAGAGACCAATCCTGTCAACTTGTAGGTGGGGCTCAGTCGCTGGAAAAAGCTCCTTACCTGCAGATGGTGCTGTGAGATTGAGGAGACAGGAAGCAGGGACAATGGGCATGTTCAGTGATCACAGTCACTTAACAAGGAAGGAATGTGTGGAGCTACATTTAAACCATTTTATGGTCATTAGAGACCTTTTTTTCTTGACAATCTTTTGTATTTGTAATTTTGTGTAGCAAAGAATTTTAAAGAATGTAATGAGCTGCTGCAGTGACACTTTAAGTTATATAAAAGTGTAAAACTTACTCAAAGTTGTGCATAAGTAAAGTAATTTAGACTTACATTAAGATTACATTTTACTTTCCACCACTGCCTCAGGTGAGGTCAAACTAGGCCCAATCCAAGTTAAACCTCTCATGGGGGCTTTAAATGTTATATTCAAAAGGTTTGTGGGCAACACAAAGAAAATGCTGATCACAGCTATTGTTTTGTGTTGGAGGCAAATAAAACTATAAACCACTTGAGGTGACAGTGATTTCATATGATGTGTTAGTCAATTAAGATTGTCAGCTCTGCTGCTTAACTAAACACTGCAGTGCTGACACATTGTCTGCATTTTCACCCGTTTAAATGATCATTCAACAAACCTCATGTTATCCTGTGGCCTTACAGAAACTACGCAGCACACCACTATATTAAATGTGGCAGAACATGGTGGGATTGTAACCGGCTGTGGGCTGAGGTGGGCGACCACAGAGTGGTGTTTTCAAGTTTAGAAGAAGACCAAGCTCCACAGGCTGCCATACTGTCAGTACACATTAGTGACACTGCTCTCTCCCACAGAGATCTACCAGTCGGTACCAGCAGTGCACCCTGTTATATCTCAACAGCCTGCAGTGTTTCTTTGTCTGTCGCTGTAATTTTGCTTTATGCAAATAAAGAGCCCGTGTTTAGTCTGATGGCTAATGTATACTCTCATGAAGATGGAGTCCATTAACTTTGTGGTCCATCACTGATTAATTTCTCCAAGAGCAGCCAGTACCAGGACTGGAAAGGAATCAGCTCGCAATCAACACAGCCCCAGTGAGAATAATGCGCGTGTCATCAGTATTCAGCGAAGGCAGTTTGACAAGGAGCTGTTCAAAGTTGAATCACTCAACCACTCAAAGGAAATGACAGTGGCAACATCTGGAGTATGTTTGTACTTAAACTGACTGTAACATGTGTCAGCTACTAATCACATGGCTCCATAGAGAGACCCAGTGTCCTCATATACCACAGCTCCTCTGAGTAACTGCCACCACATCTCTAATCAAGCTCCATAGTTACTTGATGGTTGACTTGAATGGGTTTTGGTGATCTCCTATCATTTCCTCTAGTGTTAAAGTTTTCCCGTTTCTTAACACATACTGAACAGATCAGAAGGTTTGGTTTGTAGAATGAATGATTACCCAACGATAAATATCACAGACTCTGCCGATCCTCTCTAGTTTCCTCATGAAGTTGACATTAGTGGTTTTGAGTGAGATGTCACAACACATATAGGATGGATTGGCTAAAAATGGCAATATACACAGGATGAATCATGAACACTTTTGTGATCCTTGAACATTTCATTCATGGAAGATCAAAATTTTGGTTTACCACTAAATACTCACTAAAATATTGAGATGTGGATTGAATTTTTTCAGGATTTATTTTTTAGATAAACAGATAAAGATAGATTTATTGGAATGGTTTACATAATTCTATTAGTTGCTATCAACTTTAAAGTCAATTCTCACTAGTGTAATTCATTAGTCATTAGTGTGTTGAGTCACACCAATGACTCTCCCATTAATTTCAGTTATCAGAGCTTAAGAAATAAAACATTAGCATGCTAACATAATAATATTAATAATACAACTTATATAGCACTGATTTAAATAAGGATGCAGTGCTTTACAACATTCATGGGAATAAAACGACACAAAACGAAGACAAAAAACAAGACAAATCAAAAATAAGAAAGAAAACATGAGTTAAAACCAGTTTAGAATCAGGCTTAAAAAGGCTTCATTGTGAAATATGTTTTATGAAAAAGTTGTATCTCCTCAGACAAGGTCCTGACAGCAAATGTGTTGGTTTGAGGATCCAAGATTGTGGCTTGAAGCATAGGGAGTTTGTGGCTCTGTATCATAACTGAAAGATGGACTTCCTAACTTTAAAAGTTAATAGGGAAATATTTGCAAGATTCAATTCAACATGCTAAACTTGAATAATAAAACATAGGAAACGTTATAGCTGCTTAATAGCTGCTTAATATTAGCTTGTTAGCACTGTCACGAATGTATGGATTTATTTATTGAAACAACCTCCCAGAGCTGTGAGATGATAGTTGTTGAGCTAAAGGATTTCCCCACAGGTTGCCAAGGGGATGACACTCTGTGTCTTACAAGTGTTGATAGTTTGTCCAATCCTATATCTTTTCATAGACCACCACCTCACAGCAACCGAGGTGCCGCATGTGCCAAGTTTGATGAATTTGATCAATAATTCATTCTCATCATTATGAAAGTGAATAATTACCCTTTTACTTTTTTGGCTAACAAATGAAGTATTATCCACCGTGTCTGTGTTGCACAGTAATTTGTTTAGAACCCTTCAGTAAATCCTCCAGGAGAGAAATCACTTTTAACAACCTTTAAAAGTCAGACTGTGTGAATGTGGTGATGAATGATGTACATTAATGATGGATTATGAAAGTCATCTGAGGTGACATCCGTCAGTTTTTTTAATGCAACATTTTCTCATTCGTGCTGAGTGTGTAGCTGCATTTTATCAACACTGGGGTTCTTAACCTTTCACTCATGCTGAGGACTGAAGGGACTCCAGAGGAAAAGGCCATGGGATTTTCATTTGAGTAGGGGGCCTGATATCTACAGCTCAACGCCCATCCAGACATGTAATAGTCAAGTGTTATATTAGCAGTCCAGCAGGGAGATAATACTTGAAGCTACAACACCATGGATCTAGTCAGACAGTTTTATGATTTTTTTCTTTTTTGTGCTTTATCCCTCCTGTGGCACCTGCTGATTTAGTTTCACAGCATAAAAGACCCAATAAAAACAAAGGTTGGATAGCTGGGGCGGAGTGGCACCAAACAACACAGCATTTTTTCTCAACAGCCCCTGGCTCTGTTTGTCCTAAAGCCGGGGCTTTGCTGCTGCCGTTATATGTTTTACAACAAGGCTCATATAATCTGAAAAACGACCAGCCAATATAGAAACTGTAACACATCCCCATCCCTTCTGGGTGATATACATTTGTTTTTATTTTCATGGAGACCATGTGTGAACTTCATGTGTCCACAGGGCAGGAGCAGATGGAGAATACAGCCGCTTGGACCGATGAGAGGAGAGGAAGAGAAATCCTGATCAGTGTAGAACCAGAGGACATGGCTCCAGTGTGCTGCCTTCACCAGACCTCAGGTACATACTCGCAATACATCAGCTCCCTCAGAGTTTGCTTCATGTTACTATAATCTATATAACAATGGCTGCTGAAGATTTTTTATTCCAACCGAACCCTGAGGATAATTAATACACCTCAAATCAGCGAAGAGAAACACATGGGAGGTATCAGTGTATTGTTTGGTTGGAGTTCACACCATGGAACATGACCTAATACCCTCATGCCAAACTGTATAAAGCTTCTAAGCTTTGGAAGCTGCTTTATGAATCCATAAACTCCATGAAAAGTCAGACCTTAGAAAGTTTGTATTAAGAAGCTAAAAGTAGATTTTAGTGAAGATTCTTTATTATTGACTGCAGTTACTTCAGTGTTGTAAAAATATGGACTACAGGTATTCTTCATTCAATACCCTCACTCCTGCACGCCAACATAAATTGTGTTTGAACACATTGATGCATGAAGATATGTTTTTATTTGCTCTTACAGTCATAATGATAGTATTATAAGAGGCTGTTGGGAAATTGTCAAACAGGGTAATTCACCCTCAGGGATGAATCCTAATATTGATTTTTCTGATCCTCTGGTGTTACATCAACCATCAAGTTCACATCAGCCTCAGTTATTATCATCTTGTTCTCATTCTTCATAGAAAATAGAAGAAAATCAGAGTAGCACGTTTTTATGCTGTAGGAGCAGTGACTGTAATGGAATTCACGGTGTCCTGTTCTGTTTTCTCTTTCTGCTTACTTAAGAGTGACAGAACTGCAGGGTGCGGCCATAACTGTGATTAAATCCTTCTAAGTAGCAAAACAATCATTAAATCATATTATAGCGGCAGACCTTATCAATGCTTTGGACATCTGGTTTTCATCTTCTTATCACCAGATAACATCATGGGAATAAAAGAGAGACATTGTCAATCTCTGGCAGACTTTTTGGTGACTCTGTCTCTGTATTGACTCCTTTGAAGTAAAATATACAATAAAATATACAAAGACAGGTCTGATGTGCGATCTTTGTTTTCAGATTTCCACCACATGACCTTTGTTTTTTAATAACTTATCAGTGAACATTTCCATAATATATACAGTGCCTTGCATAAGTATTCACCCCCCTTGGACTTTTCTACATTTTGTCATGGTATAACCACAGATTAAAATGTATTTCATTGTGATTTTGTATAATGGAGCAACATAAAATAGTCCTTCATTTGGAAGTGGGGGGAAATATTAGATGGATTTCAAAATTATTTACAAATAAAAACCTGAAAAGTGTTGAGTGCATATGCATTCACCCCCTTTACTGTGAAACCTCTGAAAAAAGATCTGGTACGACCAAATGCCTTCACAAGTCACATTTGCAAGAAACATAGTTAGTAAATACAGTCCACATGTCTGCAATTTAATCTCAGTATAAATATACCTGTTCTGTGAAGGACTCAGAGTTTGTTATAGATCATTACTGAACAAACAGCATCATGAAGACCAGGGAGCTCACCAAACAGGTCAGGGATAAATTTGTGGAGAAGTATGAAGCAGGGTTAGGTTATAAATAAATAAAGCTTTGAACATCTCACTGAGCACCATAAAATCCATCATCTTGAAATGGAAGAATATGGCACAACCACAAACCTACCAAGACAAGGCCGTCCACCCAAACTGACAAGCCGGACAAGTAGGAAATTATTCAGAGGAGCCACCAAGAGGCCCATGGTAACTCTGGAGGACTTGAAAAGATCCACAGCTGCGTGGGGAGAATCTGTCCACAGGACAACTATTAGTCGTGTACTCTACAAATCTGGCCTTTATGGAAGAGTGGCAAGAAGAAAGCCATTGTTGAAAGGGAACCATAAGAAATCCCATTTGGAGTTTGCCCACAAGCCATGTGGGAGACACGGCAAACATGTAGAAGAAGGTGCTCTGGTCAGATGAGACCAATATTTTACTTTTTGACCTCAATGCAAAACGCTATGTGTGGAGGAAACCCAACACTGCCCATGACCCTGAGCACACCATCCCAACAGTGAAACATGGTGGTGGTAGTGTCATGCTGTGGGGATGCTTCTCTTCAGCAGGTACAAGGAAACTGGTCAGAACTGAGGGAAAGATGCATGGAGCGAAATACAGGACAATCCGTGAGGAAAATCTGATGCAGTCTGCAAAAGACTTGAGACTGGGGCGGCGGTTCATCTTCCATCAGGACAATGACCCTACACATACAGCCAGAGCTACAATGGAATGGTTTATATCAAAGCATGTTAATGTCTTAAAATGGCCCAGTCAAAGCATAGATCTAAATCCAATTGAGAATCTATGGCAAGACTTGAAAATTGCTGTTCACAGACGGTCTCCATCCAATCTGACTGAGCTTCAGCTTTTTTGCCAAGAAGAGTCGACAAACATTTCCATCTTTGGATGTGCAAAGCTGGTAGAGACATACCCCAAAAGACTTGCAGCTGTTATTACAGCGAAAGGCGGTTCTACCAAGTATTGACTCAGGGGGGTGAATACTTATGCACCCAACAGATGTCAACTTTTTTGTTCTCATTATTGTTTGTGTCACAATAAAAGGTATTTTGCCCCTTCAAGGTACTATGCATATTGTGTTGATCAAATGGGAAAAAGTCAGTTTAAGTCTATTTGAAATCCAGCTTGTAGCAGTACAAAATGGGAAAAAGTCCAAGGGGGGTGAATACTTATGCAAGGCACTGTAGAGTGTGTATCTGCTCTCTGTGCTGCTCACTTCTTACTGAGTCGATTGTATTGATATACGCCAAATCAGAACAGAACTTATCTCAGACACAGAGAGAGCACAAGGAAAGAGAATATAGCACGATGCAAGTTCCACATGAAAATATGTTACAAGAATAATATTAATAGCAGTAGGTGTTAAGGAGGATCATGGGTCAGTGGGTGGCCTGCAGGCAAACAATTATAATCTACAGCTCTGGAGGGAGAAATATCTACAAAGTGACATGAGAGAGATGAGGGAGCCAAAACTTCAGGAGAGGGAAAATGCAGAGTTATGCATTCATGAGATTGAGATGTGAATGAGAACACATGGTGAGGAGCAGAGAGGAACTCTATGCATCATGGGAAGTCCCCCAGCAGTCCCGGGCTATAGCAGCATAACTAGGGGATGTTTCAGGCAAGCCTGAGCCAGCACTAACTACAAGCTTTATCAAAGAAGCACGGTTTAAGTCTACTCTTCAATGTGGAGACAGTGTCTGCCTCCCAAACCCAAAGTGGAAGGAGGTTTCCTACTTCACAGTAGTGGAAGCTTCTATACTCGAGACTCTAGAAACCTCAAGAAAACCATCACTTTCAGAGCACCTTGCTCTAGTGCAGTAATACGGTGCTATGAGCTCTTTATGATACGATGGTGTCTGACCATTAAGGGGTTATGTTAGTGTTGAAGAGGAGGATTTAAATTGTGTTTTTCAGGGAGCCAATCCCGAGAAGATAATAAGGGAGAAATATGATCTCTTACTAGTTCCTGTCAGACTCACACTGCTGCATTTTGGATCAACTGGAGAGTCTGTAGAGACTTGTTGGAGCAGTGTTATAATAAAAAAAAAGTTCAACCTAAAATTTACAAATACATGTGCTAGTTTTCCTGCATCTGTTTTAGTGGGTTGGGAAAGATTTTTGTTATATAGGTGAAGCAAGGCTGACCTGTAGTTTTATGTCATCCATTGTATTTATATCATTAGATAGTGTGTTTCTGAGGTTGTTTGGGGCCAGAACAATAACTCCACGTTCATACTGGGATTTATACTGTGTGGTCAGAGGGAATCACTGGAGCTGTGCCTTCTCTATGAGAGCATTCAGTGCTGGTCAATTTTGTAATCAAAGGAGGGGTTACGGCATTGTCACATTTAAGCCTAGGGTCGACTGGGAGACCTGTATTGATTATGCTATTTTGAATTAGTGTTGATGAGAAGGAGTAAAGTCATGTTTTATTATGATTTCAAAAACAGAGTAATTACAGTCAGTCCATCTTTTCTTTTTGTTGTTCTCTTGGTTTAATTAATTTAATCAAATGAGCTCGTCAAGACAGGCAGCAACCTTTTCTTTAATCTCCTTTCTCTGTGTTTGAGTTTTTTTCTAATTAAACTGAAATAGATTAAATTAAAAGTTGATTGAGGATTTCACCTTCACTTCTGACATAATGACGATTCAATCTGATGGTTCGTTGTGTGGGGATAATTAAAAGCTGAATTCATGATGAAAGATAAATCCTTGAGTCAAACCACTGAAATCAGAAGCAGTAACACTTTGTAGGAATGGTGCAAAGCACAGGATTAATTCGTGTATGTTTCATGATTATTTAAACAGCATCATGAATTCCTGAGGTTCACAGTTAGAACAGACTGGGCTGAAGTGGATGAATTTCATAAAATGCCGTTAAAATGAAAGATGACGGTATTCATATGGGTGCCACTGTCCGCGTAATGACACTTGAGGGACAGCCTGAATAATGTTCAACATAAAATGTTTATAAAACCATAAAGCTTGCAATCTGCAGTTCAATCTGGGCTCTAATGCACACACACACACACACACACACACACACACACACACACACACACACACACACACACACACACACACACACACACACACACACACACACACACACACACTCTGTATTGATGTTCATTGAAGTATTTCACATCAACAAAATCATTGTATTTCTCATGGGTTAGAGGAAAACCCAGACAAGGAAAACAAATATCAAAGTGGAAATTAGTAGTAGATGTAAGTAGTAGTAGTAAAATGTAAAAAGTTGGATGCTGTAAAAAAAAAGAGCACTGGCTGTTGACAATACATCCTCAGTATGCGTGGGTGTCTTTTAAGGTTTTGGCTTGATCTCAGGGTGGCACTGTAGCGTAGCACCCACTAAAGTTTCATAATTGAACAAATACCACTTTAAAACATTTTTTTGAAGATTACTACCAGGAATAACATATTGTAGGTCCCGGGTTTGTGAGGTGAAGATGTCTATATCTCATTTTGTGACATTCTTTCTTTTTGGACTTTCTTTTACATGCACACGAAATATATAATCACTTCCTCTACCCTCCCCCTTTGCCTTCCCTTTAACATTAGACTAAAGCCTTATTGCTATTGACATAGTGAGTCCTTTGAGATTCCTCATGAGCTGTCAGGACTGGCACATCTCACAGACTGTGCTGCACAAGGAACAAGCTCGATTTCTGTTAGTGTGACGACTCTCCCTCCGTCTGAACATCATCCGCAGTCTGATAACATCCTTAATTTATCTGTCCTCTGCTGGAACTTTATTCGTGTGTATCAATATATTCTCCTTTAAGCAAGTTAAATCGTTTTCATGTTTGCAAATCGGTGGAGTAGAAAGCCAGTAAAACATCCCATGCTGTTGAAGCAGATGGAGTCTGTTGTCTTAATACATCCCAGAGTAGCTGTCAGTCCATTCACTGTGAGAGACACCTGACTGTGAGGCCTTATGGCAGCGCTTCACTAGTTAAGCTCGGTCTCAAACTCACGGCCCTCTGGGAATAACACAACTGTTAAAGCACGGTGAGCTGCCATGCCTGTCAACCAGCCTCCCATTTCCACTGCTATGCGGACGACTACCAACTCTACATCTCCACCAAATCCAACCCTCTCCTTTGAACATCATGTCAACCACATTACAAAAACAGCCTTATTTCACCTAAAAAACATTTCCCGAATATGCCGCTCCCTCTCCTTCTCAGCAGAAACACTCATCCATGCCTTCATCACCTCACGACTCGATTATCGCAACAGTATCCTTAACGGCACATACACATAAAAATCAAAAACAAATTACAATACGTCTAAAACTCAGCTGCCCATCTGTTCACCCACTGCACCACCAGAGACCACATCATCCCCGTCCTTCAAAACCTTCACTGGCTCCTCATCACATATAAAACCCTCCATCCTCGCCCCCTCTTCCCTCTCTGACCTCCTGCACCGACACAATCCCACGTTCCACCAACACCAACCACCTCGCCCCTCTTACCTGTCCAAGCACCGAAACCTGTGGGGGGGGACAGGGCCTTCTGCATCGCTTGCCCTTCCCTCTGGAACTCTCTCCCCCAGCACCTCAGACATTCTCCCTCACTCACCTCCTTCAAACTCACCTTTTAAAATCTGCTTTTAATCTGTGATTTATTCATGTACCATCATTGTTTTTAATGTAAAATAACTGTCTCTTAGGTGCTTTAGTATTACCTTGTTGTAATTGTTTTTACTGCCACTGTTTTTATCATGTTAAGTGCCTTTGAGTACCCTTTAAAAGCGCTATACAATATTTTTTTATTATTTTTATTACTATATATTCGACAATTTACACAAATGTTCTCCTTCTCAGCTGATCCAACTCAAATAGTCCAAGACTTCACCCTGCATTAATTAGTTCTGTAGTCTTTGGCCAAACTCCAATTACAATGACATATTATTTTCTACATTTAAAACGGTTGGCTTGTTAGCCAACAGTTTCCCATTCATCCAGCCCATACAAAGCAACATTAACATTTATTGGGAGTGGCGTCAGTCTGGAAAATATCACTTGCTATGATTTGGTCTTGAGGTAAAGAAGGATCCAGCTATTTGTAATGCATTATAAATACGTTTTTGTAAGGTAGAATATATATTCGCAAAATAAAATGCATGAGTTTGTTAAAGTCTTTTTAGTGAGTCATAGGAATATTTGTGAGATACTTTTGTTTATTTGTTAAATTTGATTGAGGCTAGTTTTAAAATGACCAGATATTTTCTTGCCAGTCAAGCAGAAAGATTGTTAAACACCAGACTTAATTTCCTTACTCGTCAAGAGAGTTTCCCTATGTGGAATGAATCTACAAGGTTAACTTTAGCTTCTGTTCCTGTTTTCTGTTTCTTTTCTTCCACTGAAGTTGGCATGCTAACTACCACCAGAGTCGTCCTTTATCAAAGAGGTTTTTTGTTTGAAATCATATGTATTTTTATACAACAAGCTGTTTTCGTGTGTTGCCTGTTATAAAACCGCTCAGTCTAACACTGACAACAAAATATTTTATTTGTAGTGTAATCACAGTTCTTCAGATCAAGTAGCTAAAAATAGCTGATTAAAACCACAAAGTGTACATAGTTTTGTTTGAAACTCTAGCAAAGTGTATGGGATGAATGTGATTTTTTTTTAGGCTATACCAGTGCTGCCATACGAGCACCATTAAGGAATATCAGTGTGATGTTGCCCCTTTGTGAAACCCTTTCTGGAACCAAGATGCAAATACCCATGTTCCCCTGTTAGCAGCACTGTACCCACACTCTTGTTCAACCTGAATTCTTAATTGGACACTTGCTTTGTTTATGCAAAACAATCTCCATGATTTTCATTCACTCCAATTTCAATTTTCCCAGCATTCATGTGACAGCAGTCAGTATTCTCTTCCAGGCGCTTCAGACACATATAGAAGGGCTCCTGCACAGACCTGCATGCATTCGATACATGTGTTATGAAGACCTAGCTCACAGCAGGGTTAAGAACCAGCTCATCAGTCCAGGGATGGACGCTGCCACTCAGGATTGAATGTTGTGGTGACATTTAATGTTGACATTTGTTGCTGCAGAAGGACATGAACCTTGTGGCTTGTAGCTGGAAGCAGAGTTTTGTCCTCTCTCTGTCAGTGGGTTGACAGAATATAATGAAAATCTGTTCAGTCCAATACAAAAGTCCTGGAACCAGTCGTACTTTTGTGAAACTATAAAGTTCCGTTTTCGTTGATTCAGCCTCTCTGCAGTTTCTTATATTCAAGCACCCATGTTATGTTTTATATCATAACCTGAACCACAATGTAAATATTATTTGCAGACTATTGGGTTTAATTGCCTTATTTTTTGCTCTTGAGATTGTGTGTCTCTTCTTATAGTGACAGACGTATCTATCTATGTTCCCTTTTGTTAATACCCCAGCCAAAGAGGTTACGTTTACCTTGTTCATTTGTTTGTTAGTGTGTTTGTTTGTTTGTTTATAAGCAAAATTATGAATAAACAACTGAACGGGTTTCCACAAAACTTGACAGGATGTGCTAGGGAAGAAAATGTCAATTTTGGTGTTTCCTGGGTTTCCCCAGGGAATTGGCGGAGGTATGTGCTCAAAATATTTGAACACAGAATTCCAATATATCATTAACATTTTCATGGATGAATCTGGAAACTTATCCTGGTTCCTATGGTAGCGTGCCATGGACTTCTGGGAGTCCACATACCCCCATTTGAGAACCACTGCTATTAAGTTCAATTAATTCAAGCAGTTTGAGGTGTGCATGCCTCAGTCTCCAATGATCAAGCTTGTTTTACTGCAGTGTCTAAAATTCACCATTAGGTGGCACTGTGATTCCTGTCACGATCAGGGATAATTTAGGTGTTTGTTCTTCACATGAACAATATATAAACAGAGTTGAATATCATCCTTTTCCAAATAAGTTGTGGCCGCTGAGCACACAAAGCTACTGAGATAGGGATGTGCCTCACCTTGGTCCATTTAAGTGAAAAAACATCTGAACTAATGCAATCTTGCATCTTTCAATTCAACCCAAATGCATTTAATAAAATAAAATGCTCATAACTGAAACAGCTGGGTGTAACATACAGTTTAAAGCAGCTTCACTGTAATCAACACATTTCTGCTTCGTGTACAGTCATGTAGGAGTCCTATGGAGAGTCCATTCAGTCACATCATTCGGCTTTAAGGCTTTTATCCACCATGATGGAGCAACCAGTGGAATCCCCCCTTAAACACTGTACAATCAGAGTAATGCTCCCGTGTCTATCATCTCTGTTAGTATGACAGATCATTTTATTAACACGGCCGTATATTAGAAACATAATATACATGTACTAAATTGAACTTGTGAAGAGTCACAGAAAACCCCTCTTTAACTGAAATGAGTCTGCCCTGGATTTACACACATTCATATTTGTGCAGTCGGGCACTTTGCTGGATAATCCCGACGCTGCAGTCCAACAAATCACGTCAAATCCTCTCTGAGTATTTGTCATATTTGCTGCTCGCAGAGAGGCAGTCCCCGGCCCTGAGGCGTTCATCATTCTTCACTGGCGGATCTCACTATGAATTGTCATGTTTTCTCCAGTGACCTCTGCTGTGTTTCCATGACTCTCCAGCCATTCATAGTGCGTCTGGCTTATCAAACAGTCAGGTGGTCCACTTGTATAAGCCAGCGTGTGTCTCTTCCCCACAGAGCACTTCGTGAAGAACTACCCTGCTGGACCAGGCATCCGTGACCTTTTCAGATCATCATCATCTAGGTAGGTATTCCTGTGGAAGTCTGCTAAAGTTCCTGCTCTGCAGTGCCTCGTCAACAGTGTGGATGAAGGAGTCAATCATCTGTTTCATGTCGGGGTTGAACGGGTCAAAGGAGGATTTCTGCGCCACAGAGCGCTTAAAATGGCCGTCCTGGTTGCTCTGGGCACAAAGCAGCCTTTCCTCAGTCATAGTGACATTTAGAAAGCTTGTGATGAGACGGAGCTGAGGGAGAAGATCTCTCTGCAGCTCCTCGTAATGCACCACCAGCAGGCGGTGTCCAAACTTCAGCCAGCTCAGCGCATGGGATGCCCACCAGGGGGCATAGCTGGAGACAAATTCTGGCCATTCTGCAGGTGAAAGTGAGCATAGTTGAGAATTATTCACAATAACACATTCAATTAAGGATGATGTGATTTGTGGATATAATTAGCTACAGAACTATTAACTTTTGAACAGGTTAAGTTACTCATCTTATATGCAGTATGTATGACATTTATAAAACAATAAAAAGGTATTTAGAATGCTGCATCTGTTTTTCACATTAGAAACATTTATTTGATATCAGATATGATGTCAAGTCAGAAGCGATCAGTATAAAAGGGTCAATTCACTCAAACTATACTGCAGCATGAATAATCATCATCATAATAACAGAACCCCCTCTAAAAAGAGATGGTACATCTCAAGGGGTAAAATCATTTTCTTTCGATAATCTTCATAACACTGTCCACACTTGGCTTATTTCTTTGCTGTGATTGCACACTACAGCACCTGGGCACCCCAGTTGTTTCATATGGACTAGAAATTTGTTCCAAAAAAACCCGCTACTATGTGTTACTGTGACATATATACACATATATAACTTTTTTTTTCAGTGCCATGTGCATCACACTTACAGTCCCCTTCATCTTCGCTGAATATTTTGTTGGATGCAGAAATTTAAATTTACAAACAGTACACTGTAGGGGGGGGTGATACTGAAGCACTACTGGCTTTTCATTACATGATGTTGTATTCCTCTGTTAAAGCTTCAGATGTTTGTATTTGAATGAGTTATATGTACTGCATATATATATGCACTTATATGTAGAAGCTGTGATCCAGCTCGGGCACTGCAGTCCTCCCTGTATATATGAGGACCAAACAGCATTGTGATGCACTCACAGTCACATTCACAGAATGCCCTGAGGTCTAATGTTGCTGTAACATCAGCAGCAGGACATTATGCAGCAATAAGCACAGGATCCTCCAGCAGAGCCATAAAGCACTCGGTTGTTATGTCTGTGTGGATTGGACTGTATTACCTTTACTTTTCCACTGTGTGTCTGTGGCGTGTCCTAAATGTCCGGCGCACTTGCGGTTGAATTCAGCTATGAGGGAGCGGTAAGGGTTTCGAATCAGCAAGATGGTCGAGTCGAACATTTCAATCTCTTTCTGACCACTCTCGTGGGTCTTCACGCATATGCTGCGGCCACTCTTCCAGTAATCCTTCTCTCCTTTGAAACCTGGTACCAACAAATAAATGTCAGCTGAAGGGCAAAATTTCACTTCAACACTTACATAAAAAGAGTTGTGGTGACTCCCCCAGCTCCCCACACACATACACACACACACACCTCTGTTGTATAGCGTGCCGTCGAAATAGAAGCTGCCAGTGTAGTAGCCGGTCACAAGCTCGATGAGGTGCCGTACCCAGGTGTTGCCTGCACCAGGAAAACTGGAAAGAGCCACGAGGGAACTGGATCTCTGAGGCAGAAACATCCTCTCTTTGCACCTGGAGTCTGCAGCCACAGAGCTTTTGTTGTCAGTGTCACTTATAGAGCAGCAGGGGAGCATAATAATTGTAAACTGTGGATTCATTTTCAGGACAAAGTTAACGTGGAACAAAGGATTTGGATCAGAGGACGAGAGTTGAGATCCACTGCCAGTGGTCTTCTTTTTTTTATACAAGGACAATATTCACACGTTTCAGAGAATAGAATAGTTACGGTTGCTTTTACAGGACATTTTACTGGAGGCAATACAGGCTGGAACCTTAACTGCTGTGTGTGATCCGTTAAAATGACTGACAAAGCAGAACGGGATGGGATTAAAACACAGGCACGCTCTGGTAATTATTACATTATCAATTCTCCCTGTAAAAGCAGTCACAATGAGGCTTTACATGATTGGAGTATTAAATCTAACGGCATGATGTGCAGATGATTGACACAGGCTTGCATCTGTGGAGCAAGTATCTCACCAAGCACAGGAGTGTGATACACCTGGTAGTGGTCGTGCTCGGTGGATGCTGTGGGTGTGGAGTTGCTGGTTTGGTTCACAACAGTGTTGAGACTGAACAGAGGAGAAGTCCAAGTACAGAAACAGTGCGGTTTCTTGAACACAGCCAGCGGCAGCTCCTGCAAACAAAGAGCACAGAGAGGCGCAATGTTTTCATATGACTCATCGTATTAACTTTTCTCTCCAAATTCTTCTTTTCAACCCAAGGCTGATGTGCGAGCTCACTTCAACAGCAAATTCTTTGTTCTTCATGTTTTAATGTTCATTATTTTTGTCCCTTTTCCAGCTACAGAAGGTCAGAATGCTCAATGTCAAAGCACAAGGACACACACTGCAGTAAAAATTTGAGAATTGTTAATGCATAATCACTCACACATGCAGACACACACGCAGACACACTCCACACAGTGAGAATTAATCACATTGCGGTCGCCACCAGATGATGTGCAGTATTTCTAGCAGCAGTTTCAGTTTTCGGAGGAGATGCAGCTGCATCCAGTCAGATCTTATCGCAGGATCCAGACTACTTCTAATTAGAGGCACATTAAACCTTAAATATTCAGCAAAATTCCACGAGCTCTGTGCGCCCACATGTGATCTCCTGGGAGAGGAGAACCACTGCAGAGAGCTACAGTATGTGCAATGAATTGATCATCATGTCTGTAATTTCAAAGATCACCCTCAAACCTTATCAGTGCAGGTCTCGATGCAGGACTGGGTTGTCAGGTTGGGCTGAAGGGAGTGGACAGGGAAGGTGGCGACTGTGCTGTTCTTCAACGTGAAGCAGCCGCGGAAGTGAACATTTCTGACTGAAAAGAAAAAAATACATGAGCAAATAGTAGCATGCTTGTGGCAGGATAAATATAAAATGAACCTTTAGCAGTTATCTAAATTGGCCAGATTTGAGTAGGATTTTTATTTACCTGCAGGTGAGAGCAAGCAAACATCTTACTCGGCAATAAATGATCAGATTGTTAAATGACTAAACAAAAACTATAATCTGGCTTTAGGGTTAAATTCAAATCAGCAACTATTCAAAAATTTATGCCAGCAATATATTCCTGTACTTGACTGAATTTTGTTGTATAATACATTCAAAATTCAGCTGCAAACCCCCAGAGTTGCAGAACCATTCAATCATGAATAATAATACTGTATATGAAATTAATTCCTTCTATAATAGAGTTGACCTTTTCAACAACAAAAAGGGGCTGTATAAAAAATTCAGAGATGAGATGAGCAGTGTCGTTGAATTTGCCAATTATCATAATGAAATAATGAATCTTAAATAATAATAAGTAATACAAATGGCTTATCATTTAACCAATATACAACTAAAATAATTTCATATAAAATATGCCGTATCTTAAATCATGCATCACGATCAGTGTGAGAGTCTGTTGAGGAAATCTACATCTTTGTCCAAAAAGAACTATCCTATCCTTTGACTCACACTGAAAATACTCCAGTCGCAGCCTCAGAGAATATTCTTCTCTGAAATATGTTTCAACAAATGTCATAAATCAAGTTGAAGGCTACGCTAAGCATGATTTCATGCAAAAATCCACCTGTTTATTCAGGAAGTGGAACAACAACAAATCAGTTAGTCGAACGTCTCGACTTAAATTATTTTACATTATGAATGTTTTGTCAAGAAAGGACGTAATCAAGTGAAATAAAAAAAAGATTGCTCTATTTCTCTCTCCCTCTCTCCAGGCCAAGGGTGTTGCTAAAAGGGGGTTCTCATCTTCATTCAAATAATTTACACTAACTACATTTTCATATTATGTACTGCTGACGCCAGCTCACCGTGGTTTTTTCTTTCCTACACTTTTCCAGACGCACTGCTGTCAGATATGACGACTGTCAGCATTGATGGAAAGATTTGTTCCTGCAAACAGGTTGAAGAACTGCTGACGCACAGACTGAGGTGACCAGAGGAAGTCAGATTAGACTGTTTGGCTCATGGCTGATGAAGGTCATTGTCTTTACAAATAGCATACTTGATTTTTTAATTGTTTGGCTTAACTTGCACTTTTTAACTGCAAAACCGCCATATTTTGGAATACTGGCTTAGGGACATATACGAACTTGACCATTTCAGACATGAACTCCGGAGAAGGTGCATTTGCACAATTGGGTTAGGACTTTCTTTGCAGTTTACCTTTCACATATAAACAAAGCAATAGAAGATTCTCCGGAGTGTGGAGGTGGAGCAGCATGCAGAGGGAGGACTTAACATACACATTTTGCTGTGGAGATCAAATGTTTTTGTTTACATCACATTGACACCGGAGTCAGCCCTTATCAACAAAAGCTCTCTGGACACCTTTGTTAATGTCTTTTATGGCAGGGCTTTTTCTTCCTCAGATATTTGAATGTCTTTGTTTTTTTTCAGTTTAGCATCTATCACATGTTAGAAATATCATCAATCCTCTTTTAGAATCTCCTACCGTGTTCTCACATCAGCTCATAACATAAAAACAAAGAACAATAACATGTTTAAATCAATAGAACAATGTAAAACATTACATAAAAGGCTGCCCCTGCTCTAGTGAGTTTCTTGCAGCAGAATAGTATATGTGTGATAAGGAAAAAATGCACTACCATTCCACCTTTTAGCTTGTTTTACATTCATGTGTGAAACCTTACTGATATCATTTTATCATTTTGATAAGGTTTTGGAATACAATAATTTTCTCGCTCGCCTGTGAAGTCAACCACACTGTGGCTTGTTCACAGAAGAGACAGCAAACAGGCCTCCTCCTTCCCCGAGGGAAGTTGACTCACATTTTCTGTGACCTGGCAGCTGCTCCTCCACCTTGTAAATGGAGAGTCGGCCGACGCCGCCACAGGGAGAACCTCGCTCGCCCCGACAGACCAGACTACAGTCCTCCTCAGGAGCCCGTAGGCTAGTGATCCGGTTCCCGCAGTGGCATTCAGCTCCGTACTCCAGACCTGCAAACTGGTACCCGCTAATCACACACACACACACATACACACAAACAGATAGACACATTGTCATTGCCTTAGCCAGGGGCAGTCCATAACCTCAAGCTCCTGGCCTTAGGCTAAAACATCCCACAGGACGTTGGTTAACATTTCAAACTTATCAATTAACTCAAACTTCCCAGCATCAAATGTGGATGCTCTGTCCCCTGTGATATTTGTCAGTGCTCCTCTTCTGCACTCGTCTGACCGTGTAATGCTTTTTTTCCGGCTGAACTGCGGCCACCTCTGATCTGTACTTTACATATCAAAGCTGTTGTGACTCATCCCTCTTCCCCTCTCTCTCGCTCTCTCTTCCCCTACCTCTTTGGAAAAAGACTGAGACCTCATCAAAATTGACCTTTTCATATATGTCCTTTGAAGCCTCCTCATAAATTGCCTTGACTTTTTACTTTTTTCTCATTGCCGTAATTGGCCCGCTCAGGTAACGAGCATGACTGCTTTCCATGTGAATGGGCGGGGGCGGGGGGGGTCTGACAGGGGGAAATGCTCAGTGGGCTTGAGATGTGAGCACCGACACTCAGTCTGACTGCCTCCATCTGTCCTCTGCTGCTCTGCTTCACTGGGGCTACACTGCTTTCTTTGCTGCTGAGATATGAAAAGGAATAATTCAAGCAGGTCATTTAATGAGTTTTTTTTTTAAAGTGTTCACCTTCTTCCCCATATTGTGTTGCAGGTTTGTAGAGCCGCTGCAAACTTAGCTCACAATGACCCAATCAGAGTTTATCGCATCGCAGCCACAGAGCAGCACATATCTAACCCCTGATTTATTCAACAACTGCTGTAGTCGGCTCATTAAGCTTTCTGACACACACCCATCTCCCTCCTTCCTTCTTCTGCAACAGATCAGGCCTTCTGTCCTGGCCTGCTCCTCACTCTTGCCCTCTCTCTTTCCCCCCTCATCTTTTACTGTCATCCAGCCACCTGGCTCTCCGCTGAGTCCAAACACAGGAGGCATTCATGGAGGAGACTGAGATCCAAAGCATTTACTCAAACAGCAAGCCTTCTGTGGTCCCTTCACAGGGGCACGCCGCAAACGCATTACCTTTCCGAGCAGGTGTCCTGACACAGAGAACTGGTCATTTTGCGCAGGTCATAAAGCATGGTCCCTCCCAGGGCTCGATCAGTGGCATTGTGCAAAAAGCAACCGATGTAGGTCCCTGCATGTGTCAAAAAGAAAATAGAAAAAAATCAAGTTGGAAAAATTCCCTTTAAAGAAATGAGCAAACTCCCTCACAAAATGGAGGTAGTCCATGAAAAAGCATGCAAAGCAAAAATACTTTACCATCTTTATTTACAGCTTTGAAAATGTGAGGGATTGCTCCAGTTCTTTTATTTCACTGTAAATGTTTAATCAGTCTGGATGATTAAAGATTAATTGATAATCCAAATTATCACAACCTAAAAAAATTTGACCAAATATAAAGATGCTTTTCAGACTCAATATTTTAGCTAGACTCTGTGCATATTTTCCTAAACATTTTTATAATTTAGAAAATACAATAAATCCCCATAATTCTAATCATTATTATTTAAAAAATTCTAAATCTTAAATCAAGATGGCATGGATGTGTTTGACAATAATACAATTTGCTCTAAGAGCCGCATATGAATGTTGACACACTCCACTTAAACTACATTTGGACATAAACCAGCCTTCCTCTGCCTCCAGTCTGGCACTGGTACTGTTGTCGAACGGTGCCAGAGCAGCCTTTGCATCACCACTTACTCGCTGTAATTATACACACCAGCATTGTATTGTGCATCATAATTTGTAACATGACCAAGCCTAATTTATCATTCAGTATAGATTTTTCTTATTCCCACATTACTGTGAACTTATTTGCTCGCTGCGGAATAAAAAATCATCTCCATGTAATGCATAATAGGCTCCGACAGACTATTGTGATGTGCTGACAAGATTAAGGCTCCATATAAAATGTCGCCTAAATTCAGTGTTTGATGTTACCCATGTCTTTGCCACACTGCTACATCAAAGCTAGATCAGCTGACACATTAAAGTCTCTTTATAAATACCTTAAATATATATCTGTGTGGAGGAGAGCGTATGCATTTTTTTTGTGTAGTGGCTTCATTTACATCTCGCCCCTTGGGTCTGAGACTGGAATATTTTTAGGCTGGTTGCTAGGTTTATTTCCCAAACTCTGTGAATTTGTATTCATGGATGTTTTGAAGGTTTCAAGGACACTGAGAATAAAAATAGACGTGATGCCAACCGGTCAAAGAGAGGATTTAAAGAGTGTAAGAGGAGATACATGTCAGTAGGACTAGAGAGATGTGGCAGCAAGGTTCAAAGACAAGATGGAAGCAAGCAATGGTCTGTGAAATATCTGGCAGGCCAAGCACCACCATATCGAATTCATGATTCAATCAGTCTGCTTGTCTTCTGAGCACCAGCAGCCTGAAGAGGCCAGGTCTGCCACGTCTGAGGCAAGAAGCATCTCAAGAGAGGTCACCTCGAGGCTCCGTACCCCCTCCACCGAGCAGGGCAGGTCATTGCTTTAATCAAAGTAAAAGAGAAGCCCTGGGCAGACGCTGCTGAGTGTTAATGGAGGGACGACCACACTTAGGTCTGACACTGTGTAGCTTTCCTAGACACTAAGACAGATGGCTGTGCTGGAGCAGATTCTTCCCATCAGGAGAGGATGGAGGAGGCTAATGACTGAGAGAGTATGAGGACATGTGCTACTGCCACAGTCGAGACGTGTGGTCTGTTTGTTCATTAAAACAGGCAAAAGAAGGGTCACAGTCTCTCTGCGGGCTCTATAATATCCTCACTATTGTGAGGGGAGTCATCAAAACCAAAGCAGAGAGGGTCTCAACACATGGTTGGCTGCCTAATGCTGGGGTAAGACAGGGTGATGTCATAGAGGTTGTCTGATATGAAATGTCTAAATGGTAAATGGTTTGTATTTGTATAGAGCTTTTCTAGATTTGATGACATCTCAAAGCAATTTTTAAAATTATATTATTTGCCGTTCACTCACACATTCACACAGTGCATCTATGTTAAGGTCTTTCTCTATGAGAACGGCACAGGACACTCCGACATGCTCAAATGGACTGGGATCAAACCAACAACATGTTTATGGGAAGACCCGCTCTACCCCATGAAACCAGCACCAGCACTTCCTCATTACTTCAAATTTAACAGGTGAATCAACACAAACTTAATCCAAAGTATGGGGACATTTCAACACAGTGAGTGTGACTCTCACTGTGCAACCACTGCAATATGTCTTACTTCTGATCCCTCTGCAGGTCTCTGGGCGTGTAATACATCTGATATGTACTTTACATATCAAGGAAGTTGTGACTCACCCCTGCAAGGTAGGAATATTCCCGCAGCAGACGGAACGCATTATACAAGTATTATACATCTCCGACTTTTATTATAAAATGTTTGAATAGGTAGGCAGCATCCTGAATCTAAGAATATCTGAGACTGGAAAACGCATGTGCAAACGTTTTATCAGCGTTGAAATATTATTACTGCTGTGTCACTGAATACAGATCCAGTAAAGAAAATAAGAGAAATAAAGATTTGATAGGAACCATAGACCTAAAATATTGTATTGCAAACACGGAGAGGGGAGGAGACTAGAAGTGCAGGAGTTAAATGGGTCACATTGTGCAGTTAGGTGTAAAGTTGGTATCAGTCAATATATTTTCAGTGACTGCAATACAAAGATAGGTTTAAGCTACTTGCTGTAAATTATCCAACACTCAGGAATTTTTATTTTATACTTTGAAATATAGAACATTTTACATTTTTAAAGCGGAGTTATAACATATGTATCTGCTTCAAACATCTGGTAGGTTGGAGTTAAATCAGAGACTGTGCCTGTGAGATTTGGATAACAACATTGTGTTGGATTAATGAGAGCTGCTCAGTGTCTGCAACATCACGATAGTCCCGATTTACCACCGTATCCTCTCTACTTGACTCATTTTGTTAAGAAACATTTCCCTCCCTTTTATTATGCTGAGTAAGAAGTGGGTCTTAATCTGACAGACTGAAATGGGATGTGACATTGGTGTAACATTGAAACTACGGCTGCAGCTTAAGATGGTTTCATTTAATTCCTCCATAAAATCCGCCTGTCAAATTAGTCTTTTACTCATTTAGTCATTTGCTTTCACCAAAATAAGATGAAGTCTTCAGATTGCGTCTTTGATTTGACCTGTTGTCAAAAACAAAAGGTCATTGAATTTACAATTACAGAAGCAAACAAGATAAACCATGTGAAATGATTAAGTGTCTTTTATCAATAAATTACTTAAAAGATTAGTTTGACTTTCTGGGAAATGTAATTTGTCTGTTACTAGAGACGGTTGATATAACTCTCATTTCACTCTATCCTCATATCTTAAATTTACCTCCAGCCAGCAGACTGTTAGCTTAGCTTGGATGAAAAACTAGAGCCAAAGGTTTTTTGTTCGATTGACTTCTTGAGGTCTTCTGCGGTTGCCTGGCAACCTCATAGTGATGATGAGGCTCCCTCTTGCGACTTAAATAAAACAAACAAAATATTTTAATAGGTGAACTTTAGATGTGGATTTTTAGGCAAGCAGCTCCAACCTGTTTTATGCCTCAAACTCAGCTAAGCTAGCTGAAGCTTGCTATTCACTGGACAGATGTGACAGTGGATCATCCAACCCACAGCAAGAAATAATTTCTTTAAAGCTATAATTGATTAACAGATTAGTTCATTTTCTATCAAACGATCAACTAAACAAATGTTAATGTGTTATATCATACATTGTGGTCCATTGTTTTTTGTCTGACAGCTACAGTTCCTCCTCCAGGACATGTGACACAACAGACCTGGCTAATTCAATTCTGTGTCCAGGGTAATACTTTTCAACAGGAACCTTTGCCAGATGGCTGTTAGTGAAACTGATCTCATTCCTGCCTCCCAACATTTTTCATCTTTATTACCCTGTTTAGTGACTGAGTGGTTATGTAGTGTCTGTTTAAAAAAAGGATTAAGAGCTCTTATAGGATGCTTTTCAAGAATGAGCTGGAGGAACAAATGTTCCCCTGAAAGTAATTCCACTATATTTATCTTTTCAACAAAATGGCAATGTTACTGACAGGCACCGTTAAACAATAAAGTACATCTCGAGAGATATCTTTCTGTATAATGGTGAAGGCTCTTTGACGGAGCGTACAAGGAGGGAATAGTCTGATTTTTATCTTCATAATCACTAATTTATTTTCTAGAAACTTCTTTAGTGTTTGCCTGCCCCCTCCCCCTGTGGTGTCGAGAGGATCAGTGAGCTCTCTCCCACATCTACTAGATCTGAGGCACCCACACGTAAAATGTCATATAAATGTATAATGAAGCTCCTCTAAATGTTCTAAGGTCATGCTCATCTGTTCGTAAATGTAGAATGTCTGATGTGAGTGCGCCGTGGAAGCAGAGAGTGCGTTACCTCGCCCCAGGGCCATCTGAGCTAAAAAGGTAAATCACAGAATAGAAAATAAACTTGTATATTTGCTTCTTCATATATTATTCACTAGGAAAACCACAGTCTCAGTGAACACATCTTCGAGGGGATATTTCTGTCCCACATATCCTCCTCCACTGCTTCACTTCAGATGGCAAAGATAGTGTTCGAGCTGAGATCTTTTTCATTGACTCCGCAGTGATATTTGCTCCTGTTTAACGGCAGGAGAGGTGCACACCTTGGCTGCACATACACAGAGGCAGTTCATTATTGGCAAAACCACATTAGCTTTCGTGAGGAGACCACACAACCACAAGCCTCTCAGGTAACATGTCTGGGGGGCAGACATTGTGGAGGTTCACGAGTTGAGGAAAAGCAGAATAAGTAGCTGATCAGAATTTCACAGCCTCAAGAAAATTTATTTGGGCTTTATTTATGTTTGTGCAGTTTTTGGTGAGCAATAGTAATTTTGTATTCACATAATTCTAGTCAGCTAGTTGAATATACTGCAGTAGCCATAGTAAAGCATCTCTGCCATACTATTAACACCTTACTTGTGCAGTAATTAATGTAATTAGGCCATGCAGTGCTAAGTAGTCACATGTGAATATTAACACTGGTGGCTTTGCTTTGCTTGCCTGCTGGCTAGCTGGCTATAAGGGAAGCTATAGAAGCAACACCTCTGATTTAATTTAGACCTGGACTGAATATAAAACAATGTTAACTCAGTGTGGAGACAAATCCAACTCCTAACACTGATTGTTAAGATTCATATTTTTTATATAATAAACACAATTTCAGTTTTTTATTTAATATATATCCTCTTAGAACAGTGAAAGTTGTATCGTTATTTACCCTTGTGCCTGCTGCTCCTGTGCAGAGGGACTCTCTGCTCCGGACTCTCTGGCATCAGACTGTGAAACCAGCGGCGATGCAAGTGTTGGACCCCAAGGCTGCGGGATGCAGGCCAGTGTCGCGCTGCCTTGGCTCCCCCTCCAGAGACAGACTGAACGGCGGCCCATCTGGAGCGGGCCCTCACGGCCAGGCCCGCTGTCCTGAGGGCGGTGGGAGGCGCTGCTAGGGACAGCATGGGCGGCAGGATGGCGAGGTTCGGCTGGGCGACTCTGATGCTGGAGCGCTGCAGGAGCAGGATGCTGCCTGCCATCAGATAGGCGATGCCGAGGCAGAGCAGCAGCATCTGAGCCCGCTTCAACAGGCAGTGCAGCTTGTAGAGAGGTGCCACCATTCCCACGCCGTTTGACTGTCTCTCACCTCAGCGAAAGGCCAGTTCATGGATTAGGAGCAAGAAGATGGATGTGTAGCCTACTTAGAACTTCATGATTTTGAGAATGTCCGACAGCATCTGGCAGTGGTATGGACGGTGTGTCTTGATCCTTCATTGCCACAATGACCAATCGCAGCACAGGAAGAGTGAATGTGTTACGACAGAGAGGGATGTCATATCCAGGCTCTGGTCACTGACTCCAGGATGATCCATGAGGAAAAGCTGAAGCACAAAATCGGAGAAAGACACAAGGAGCTGGATTTAAAGCACATGTTTATTTTTCTTTATGGTAGCACAATCAAAGTGAAGGCATGTACTCAATATGTCTGGTATGGTGGATGAACGGCTTATGTTGATATATGGGGTTGTGTTTCTGTCTTGCAGCCATGGATCCCTTGGTGTCCGCTGCTTCGCTGCTTTCATTGGTGCCATTTGTTTTCTAATTCAAAACCCTGCCTGAAGTTGTGCTCCGCCATGTTTTGTCAGTGTGCTGAGACTGTGCTCTCCTATCACAGTAATCCATTTTATTAGAATAAAGAAATGACATTCACCTCTACTAAAAAGGACTTTTAAAAAGCGGTTTCTCTTTCAGGGCAGAGATTTCATTTAGGCCTAATTCCGTCAGATTATATTTCATTTAACGCTGTATCTCCCAGCTTCACATTTTAAATCTCAGTTATCACTGCAATGACATGATGAGATAAAAAAAATTGTCTGGAGAGAGAGCATTAGGGCCGCTTATGAGAGGGGGATTATCAGAGCAGGCTCATCTGTGGAGAGATGGATAAGTGGTGGGTGAAAAACATGCAAAGATTTCTGAATAGTCAGGGTGTGAGGCATCCTGGTGATGTCAGGGCGATATGCTGATGGTTTGACTAAAGATTTGGGCAAAGAGCTGCAGCCCTGACCTGCAGATGTCTCTCTGTGTCCCTGTCTTTTTGACACCACGGTCTCATGCAAGCCCCCTACTCATTAATACAGCTGGTTGCATTTACAGCCAAAACAAGTTCTCAAGTAACACCAGCCAGTCTGTCTGTACACCCCTCAACAGATGCCCCCCTGTTTCACATCCAGTGATATCTACTGATGTCTCGACGGTCGTCACACACCGTAATGCCCGTCAGCTCTACACTGACAGGCCTGTCTTGTTAACACCCCCCACCCTCGGATAAACAAATCAAATAAAAAGTAGGGGTGCGGTGGTGCTCCCGAGGATTGGAGCAACAGTTTGCAGAATGAACAGCCTCTGATCAAGTCCGAGTGGCCAAGTTCTGCTCAACTCCGGATCTTTGCGCACGAAATAACGGTGTGCCTGAAATATCCAGCACGCCGCCCGATTTGGCTCGGTGGGAAGAAGGGGAGGTCGAAGCATTAATGAATAAACAGCGAGAGTAAACACGCGTCACCTATTTAAGGAGCCGAGGTCTTCCATCTTAAAAAACCCCTTCTCACTGAGCCTCCACCATTTACAGTAGAGAGGCGGTGCGGGGCTTACCTTCAGCTCCGGTGCGCGTCCCACGGCATCCCGGTGTCGAGCCACCGCATCCCAGTCTGTGGCCGCTGTGGTCGCCGTTTTCCCCGATTATTGTCCGGCAAACGTCCCCCCGGCTCTCCAGCATTTCCCAGAGCTGGTGTTATATAAGCTCTCTCTCTCTCTCTCTCTCTCTGTCTCTCTGTCTCTGTCTCTCTCCCTCCCTCTCTCTCTCTCAGCCAGTGCCGTCACTCTGAAAGGCTGGCACGGCGATATAAAGCCCAGGCGGGGTGTGTGTGTGTACGTGTGTGCGTGTGTGTGTGTCTGTGTGTGTGTGTGTGTGTGTGTGTGTGTTGATGAGAGTGTGGAGGAGGAGGAGGGGTCGTCAGTCTCATTTGCATTGGTGATCTAAACGCGTCACAGCTCCTCCGCTGTGCAAACGGGAGAATGGTGTCCACCAGTCCACAGCTTTGCAGTGAACACACACACGGGGGGCTCATTATAAACTGGTGCTTCACTACACACTAGGTGCAATGTAACACATCTTTCGAACAGCAAATAAACCAAACCTCCCAGCAGTCGTGTGAGGCTGTTTGGCAAAGAAAGTGACAGATCCTGCAAGGTCACGCTCGCCAAGGTAGAACAAATAATAATAACAACAACAAATGTCGTGCCATTTTGTTTGGCAGCCGTATATGTATATATCTGGTCCGATCAGGGTAAAAGATTCAGATCCATTATGAACATGTGTTGGCCATGGTTGACTTTGTTGACGTCACTTTGCTTTTCAGCACCACGAACAGCGCCTCACCCGCAATTTTAACGCGCGTAACAAAAAACTAAAAAGGAGAGAAGCGCACAAGTGTCTTCAAGGGCGCACACGGTCTTTTGATTCAGTGTGGGTTCATGAATGTTAATCCGAGCTGGAGTCTCCACAAGTCAAAAGGCTCTGTTTCATTAAACATCTGAAGAAATCCGGGGGATCTAAAACAACTTGACTTATTTCTTCAACTTTAAGTGTAGTGGTTTGAAGAAGTTTCAAAATGTGGGGAGGATGGGATGTTCAGGGAGATCGGATCAGCATTTCAAAACATATAGTTAGGGTGAGGACAGGATTATCTTCATCTTCGTTTCTCATTCTGGCCTCGATGAGAATTTAATTGCCCTCCAATCCTCCATGGGACATGAGCATGTCATGGGGCATTTATTTCAAAGTACCCTTACACTTTATTACTGGTTTATGGGTAGGCTATTGCAATAAGTAATCCAGAAAAATGTTCAACCGGTAAAGCATTTCAAGTGTTTACTTATTCAGCTCCTTGACTGCCTCTAGATAGAAAATGCCAAGTACACACAAGACGGTGTAGAAGAATACACTAAAGTGAGCAGAAAATCTCAGGAATGTGTTGATCAATATATTACACAACAAAACAATGCATTAGATCAGGAGTTGAGCAACATTGCCTTTCTTCTCAGCAGTTTGAGTTCTGAATCAGAAATCGATTTTGCCTGCTGAAATCATGATAATAAAGAAGAAAAGTAAAAGAGCAATGGTCATCTGGCTGAGATCAGTAGAGCCAAATTAAGTATTATAACAGTGCCTTATTTATTGTTGTGTTTTATTTAATTTTTTTAACAATTGCCCCCTCAGAGTCTGCTCGGTAAATCTGTCTCTCTGTGTTGCTCACAATCCTGAATTGAACATTATCAACAGCTCCTTGCTAAGTTGAAACCTTTGGCAAAATGTTGAATATAAACAAGATAATGACACTTTCACACAATATTGGGTTTAAGTCAGGTTCCAAATCTAACCATGTACTCAAACACTCCTTATCATAGTAATCAGTTACCTAAATCTTTCCTGTCTCACTGCTGCCTCTGCTGTCAGTGTCAGAGCAGTGTGTGTCCCTGGTGGTTTCACATCTGCTTAAACAAATACTCTCTCAGGTGTTCCACAAGGATCAATTCTTGGACCTATGCATTTCATTTGTTCATGTTCCAAATTCTCAACCTTGTAAAACAACATAACTTATCACTCATATGCAGATGGAACAATTGTGCATGGCTGAATGTCAATAAAGCTTTATACAACTGGATAAGAAAAAAATCGACAGTTTTTTTCTCATTCATCTCATCTCTGTTAAATTACTGTATGACATAAACAAACAACAGGAAGGTTCCAGATTTTTCACAATCCCCATACACACATCCAGCAAAACATTACTCCAGCACTTAAATCACTTCATTGGATCCAAGTGTAATACAATTCTACTTATAGTCTTAATCACTGAATGCTTTGGATCCACACTGTATATCTGTCCTGCACTGACTACATCCTCCTACCTTCCTTTAGCTCTGGCAGTCTTCCCTGCTGTATGTTATGTTAAAAAGCTGCTCAGATATTTCCTAAAATATATCCACTAAGTGATCACAGGCAGCAGATGCTCACACAATGCGACACATTCCTACAATTTGACTGCACAGACAGTTTAAAAACAAAATAAAGTAACGTGCTGTCTGCTAGCACACACACAGTACAGGGCCGGGTCTAGGCAGGGGCAAGAGGGGGCCTGGCCCCCTCAAATAAATGTTGTGCCCCCTCAAACTAAATCCCAATTTATAATAATAATAATATAATAATGCACAATGCCCCCTCAAGATTTGTGGCTGCCCCCTCATACATGCCTGTCTAGACCCGGCCCTGACACAGTACGACCAAGGTCCAGAAACTTGTGTGTCGTTTTTTTTTTTTAAGACCTCTGCACTACAGACTGAAGGTAAGAGACGTCTGCACTACAGACTGAATGTAAAGATGTCTGCACTACAGACTGAATAAACAGAGGTCTGCACCACAAACTGTATATAAAGATGTCTGCACCACAGACAGTATGTAAAGACATCTGCAACATAGACTGTATATAAAGACGTCTGCAGCGCAGAGTGTTCACAAAGACGTCTGCACCACATACTTTATGGATGTCTGTAATATAGACTGTAAATAAACAAGTCTGCATCATAGTGTGTCTATAAGGATGCCTGCACCATGGGGATTTAGACTACTGTACCATACCATTGTAGGTCTGCACTGTACTGTGAGCGGAAACGTTTTATATTATTGTCTTTGCTGGGGAGATCAGAACTGATGGGTTGAAGTCGTAGCTCGGTCTGAGCATGTTATTTAGTTTGAATAAAATACTCAATTTAGCTCGTTGAGTGGCCTTTGTAAACATACCTGTTTGGAATGGGCTGTTTTCTTTGCCCTTGGTAATGCTGGTTGCAGCTTTTTCTCTGAAACTGTAAAAGGGACCTGCAGAAATTGAGCCGCAGCAAGTAAAGACAAACTGTTGGACTCAGTCAGTGGAACTCCGACGCCACTGCTGCAGCATCGATAGCTCTTCACCTGTTTATTCAAAGTTTGGCAAAGCTCGTCTCACTATGCAGAAACCAGAAATGGAGAATCAGTTGTGGTTGCGGTTGTCATAAACGTGCTATTAGTGTGATATACAACATCACTTACATTTATTAGTCCCAGCTGGCACTGCTACAGAGCCCTGGTCGGCTGTCAATTCAAACTTTATCAACTTTGAATGAATTGCATATTCACATCGCAACAAATTCAATACTGCAGTTCAGTGGGCCCTTAACAACACACATGCCAAGTGTGAAGCAGATAAGATGAATGGTTCTTGAGATATGTAAGCAGGGAGAGATTTCTGGAATTATGAAATAAATAGATAATAGTCATTAAGATAATGAAGACCCAGACAACCTTGTACAAGAGATGAATGTAGACCGTTATCTGAAGCCTGACGTTACATCTGAAGTTACATCTTGGGCATTCATCTGTGTGTATGCTTTGTCTGTGTCGTCTGGAGATCGTGTGGTTATCGCTGTTCTTTGTTCTTGTGTTTTATTGAGCACATCCTCACAACGTTGCCCGTGTACTTAAATGTAAAGCACAGTGAGTTTCTATTACAGAAAAGGAAAGTGCTTTAGATATGAAATAGTGTTTCTTTGCCTTAAACCTATCATGAGCTTCCTGAGCTCTGTTTGCTGCCTCGTGGGAGTAAGCTGCAGTTAGCTTTTACCTGGCTGTCATACGTCAGCTGACAGATGCCGTGCTGTAGGTTTGTCTCTCAATGTCTTTATAAAGAGCGAAACTGCCTCCTTCACTGAGCTTATCACCCCTGTTATTATTACACTCAGCATTAATATCACTTTTTTCCTCAGCATTTGCTCCTGTAGTTGTACTGCAGAGTTTCAGGCTCTGTAGTGTGGCCTCTTGGCACACAGAGCTGCACAAAAACTCGACAGCAGGAGTCCTCTGAGAAAGGACAGAGTAAATCCATGCCAGTCTGCCTATTTGTTTTTATTACTCTCTCCTTCACTGTATCCTCATCCATATCTCCTGCTTGGCTTTTCTGAGGATGTGAGGGAAGGGGGGGTCATCAGTCCCCAGCTCTGCCGTCACTTTAGCTTGTTCAACCCTTCAGGCCCGACTTGTGCTTAGACCATTGTAGAGACAAGATGCTGGAGCTGTCAGTCGGCAGTCAGGACACCAGAGCTCATCTCTCCCATCTTCCCTCTGCCTGTCTGTGCTGCCTGCTGCACGTTGATCACCTCGGACCAGACAGAAACACTTGCTGCTGTTGTATGCATCACAACATCTCAGTATCTACTCAAAGCAATGTCTCTTCTCTATGCATACAGCGTTTTCCTTCTTTCTCAATTAGAAAGCAACATTAAACCAGACTTATGCCTGTCTTGTTATCACTGCTTCCCTGTTTCAGTTGCAGACACTTGTTTAACTCTATTGAGTTTGTTAATATTACATATGCCAACACCGTCCATGTTCACAACTTACCCTTTAAATTGGTTTCAATACATACTATCACTGCTTAGTAGAGTCTGCAGTCTTCACTAACTTCACAGGCTGCACTTCTCCTTTTGACCTTCACTGCCATGATTACCTCCTGCAGCTTGTCTGCCAAAACCCTGCACAATTAATTGACAATTAACACTCAGCAGGATGAATTATTAATTCATCCCACTGCCTGAAAGTGGCAAAAATCCACCTTGTATGAATTTGTCTTGGACTTTCATTTCCCTCTTTCTTTATTGCATCAGCTTCAGCTGAATTGCAAAAGCAATTCACTGAAATCAACTATTTTAAGTGGAAACTAGCCACTTTCTTCTACTTTCTTCTTGCTCAACATTCATGCATTCCAATGTGCTTTTATTAAAATGTTGGATGTATCTACTGCACATACATCTTAGTTTCCTCCTCCAAACCACTCACCTCTGCTCCCTCCTTGTGTCCTCTGCTGACCAAACTGATTCTAAATCATAAGTGACATACTCTTTCTTTTGTCTTCTAATTTAAGGCAGAGAAATATTTATTATTCAACAACATGAGAGCAGGTCCTCTCTCGACTACAGCCAGTCTGTGAGTTTATTTCCAAATGGCAGACCTCTGAGGATCAGCAGTTACGCCTTCGTTAGCAAGCTAGAGGATATGGAGGGGGATCTAAGCAGATCCCTTGTTCTGTTAGAGACGGCTCAAGCACAGTCTTTGCACAAATTGCCTAAGGACTAAGCTAAAAGGCTTAAATGTTGGGGTGGACAATACATCATCTGACACTTTTGTCGTCAGCTTACTCCTCCGGTATTATCTGTGCATCTCAGCTGACTTAATTGTTTACTGAATAATAAATTCTATGTTCAACACACAACAGCTAATCTGCTGTCAGTGTTATCATTATCATTTTTGAAACAAGGATTTTGCTGATTGAAAATTAAGGCGTTTTCTGACCACTGTCCTGCAGATACTAAGAGATGCAGTGCTCCATGATTTGTTTAGGGAGTTGTAGCATAGGGTTGGTGGTAACATTAGCTAAAGATAAATCACTTGCTTTATATTTATTGATTGATCCTATTTAACTGTAATGTGTCATAGCCAAACCCCCACCTCATGCAGGTCTGAAGAAAATTTCATTTGAAAAAAATCAATAATGTTCATTGTTTGAGAGGCCTGGCTTTCAGAGTTATCTCCCCAGAAGCTTTTCTTTGCTTCGGACACTGTGAAGCTCCATTTGTATTTGCCGTGTTTGCTCACCAAAGAATCTCTAGCGATTGACTCCTTACTGATATGAAGTCCGACCCTCACTGGGGTCTCCACTCTCTCCTACATTCCCGCTGCTGCTCCCCAACTCAGCTATCATATCCCACAGGTTTCTCTGCCACTGTTAATGCTGACAACACCAAACTCTTCTTTTCTCTGATCGAGACACATCGAGGCTTCCACCTCTGCTTGCTGAGTTGACATCTGCAGCTGGTTTCCTGCCAACCACATCAATCTCCACATTTTTCTTCCCTCTCCTGCAAATCCTACCTTTTGTAGAAGCCCTTGGTCTCACTGACAACTGATAGTCTGCTGCACGTACGATCAATCAATCAATCAACCAATCACTCAATCCAGCGTGTAGCTGAACACATCCACAAAATTACAATATTTACAACTCTGATTGGAAGAAACAGTTTTTAGCAAAATAGAAAGGTGTGTCAATGTTCAAAGTATTCATGCAGAGGAAAAATCTGATAGGGATGAAGGAGGAATTATTTCCAGTAATGGTACAACAATATGGTATTTCAAGCAGTCTCGTTGTTGTACTACCAAGCATCTTGATATGAATTCACACCGTGCAACTGTAACCACCACCCTGTCTTGTCCAAATTCTAGTCATCGTTTTTAGTTTGTGCTGCTACAACTTTCTACTGGCTGGACTCCCAACAGACCTTTCTCTGGCCTCCACAACTACTACAGAAGCCCTGTCTCCCTTTCCTCCACACTAAGTTCTTCCATTTCATCCCCTTCTCACCAGCTCCCCAGCTCCTCATTCTGAATTCAAAACCTCAGCTCTCTTCTCCCTGTGTTCCCAGTGGTGCTATGACCTCCCCACTCCTGACAGAAGTACACAGTCACTCTCGATCTCAAGAACTGAAAGCTCTATCCAGCCAAAACATTTCCCATCCCCTATCTTCCATGTGTATATCAACTGATCCATCTCTTCTTGCTTCGAAAGCTATTCATGCCTGACTTTTGTTTTTTCTTTTTACTTGTACATTTCTTTCCCAATTCTCTATACGTGTACAGGCAGCATGCATGAATATCAATGCGTGGCCAGAGCTTTAGCTTTAAACATAATATCGGTAGTTTCCACAGCAGCTTGACCTCTGAAGCAGTACTTCAATATATTAAATATAGATTTGTTTCCATGGCTGATTAATATGAGAATTGAAACAAGCAGAGGACTGTCACTGTAGAATCTAAAGGTTTCTTGATGATAGACTAATACCAATTATACAGTGCAACACTGTTTCCTTTGTTTCCAAATGGATAGTATTATTACCGTTTCCACTACCTTGAAAAATGCCAATAAAAACACTGAATATTTAAACTGCATCATTCTAATGTTTAATCTCTTAATAAAAACAAACACATGCAATATTCTTCATGTTTAATTCTGCTGATCCCAATTTGCCGTCTTTCCTTTTAAAATGTCACGGAAAGTCGAATTAGCTGAGTCAGAGGAATGTGTGATGCGAAACACAGCAGTGGTAACAGTTTTAGATGTCTGCCTTTCCGCTGGATGTTTGCTCAATTACTGACCTGCCAATATATTCAGCACACACTACAAGAGAACTGTTAACACAGACTCAGTCCACAGCCAAAAGCAAGATTAGCTGATGTGTGAAGAATAATTGCTACATGAAGCATCAAAGCTAAAGTCAGAGGCGGTAAATATTATAAGAAAGGTTTTTTTCCACGCATAATTTGTCGTAGCACAGAATCCTTTATTTATTTTATGCGAACATTCATGTGAGGGTGACTCATAAGCTCAGATGATTGATTTTTAAATGACTGATATGAGATGTATATTTCAAACTAGAAAGGTATTTTTAGACAAATAGTCAGAAACTGGGTTGTTCACATTAGGTATGCATCTAGGCCACTAGTGGCTACACAGTGCTGCACCCTGTCAACAGAAACAGACAACTCAGCTCATACACTGTATAAGATATAAGTGTATTCATCAAAACATTCACTCATTCTGTGCCATATGAATTTTAATTGTTATCATATTCAAATTATAACTCAATTATTTAACAGAAATTCAAACATTATCTACTGAGTTTTAAGATCATTGAAAAAAGTTTGACCCTCTTTTTCCAACATTATATATCACATAACAATATTTATCAAAACTACAGGTTTCAGGAAATTGTATTGGATTATTGGGCAAGTGTATTATATAAAAAATGTACACAACATTATTATGGGAATATTGATAAACTGGTTATTCATAATTTATTATTTAGGTTATGCAAATTGATATAATAGAATAAAATAAATCGCCTCAACTTCAAAAATACTTTTGGTGTTGTTGAGGAACCTCTGACTTTAGTGCGTCCTCCACACTTCTGAAACCTAATCCCATTGTATTCAACAAGCAAGATACAATACAACATGCACAACTTTGTGAGAGTTCCCCCCTCTTTCCAATCTTGCTAAGCTAAGATAACTAGCTGCTGGCTGTAGCTTTAAATTGCTCAAACAGATGTGAGAGCGGTAACCATAAATTAACTTTTGACAATAAATTGAGAAAGCAGTTTTCCCAAAATGTTGAACTATGCCTTTAATTGGGACTGGTAGAACAGAGACTGATTTTCAGATTTACTCTGTTAGTGCTGAATTACAGCTCTTCTTCAAGCATTCACGCGAGAAATATCTGCTCTAAGATTTCACCTCTCAAGTAAGAAACTACTACATCCACAACAAGAGTGGACAACTTAATTTGTTTACATTTCACATTGCATTCTATTGAAAGGGGAATTTTGACAGACTTGTCGCACAAAAAATCCGGAAGCAAAATTCCATGTGCGCACAGAAATGGCTTTAGCACAAGGAGAAGAGCTGCAACGCATCTGTCCTATAGAAACAAAATCCCTGAGTGCAAGCACGTGTTTGAGAACAAGCAGAGCAAACCTAAGCACAAGCGGGGTATATTTGAGTGCAAGTGTGGAGCTTTGGGTGAAAGCTAACAGTAAAACCTGTATTCGAACTGAAAGAACAACAAAAAGGGTTGTATTTGTTTGGTGGTGACATCTACAAATCACATTTTTTTCCCAGTATCATTTCAGTTGTGGTTCCCACTGTGCTGAATCCAGCGTGTTCACTGTCTGAATGCTTAGTGAGGCCTTATTTGTTCTGGGATGTGTCCAACCATCCTTCTCCCCTTCAGGGCCCTCAGACCGGTCGGAGTGGGGATAAAGAGAGGGGTGGTGAGGCCTGAAACACAACAGAGAATGACGAATGGAGGGACATGCTTTTAAAGCTGCAGACTAATTGTAGAATTAGTATCATTCAACAGCTCATCAAATGGACAGTTAACCCTTCAAAGATTCAAAGTGCACTTTTGCTTTTCATTTTTTGTGCTGATTTTAAACACAGCAGCTTATGGTGTATTGCAGGTACACATTTAACCTATAGATGAGACCCTTTGCACTAACTCTAACTTTTATGTCCCCACCTATTTGCCAGGCCAACACCTCATCTGAGTCTCTCCACGACAACTTGCTTTAGCATTTTTGTGGGTGGGCAGAATGTGCCTCTGTAAAGCGATGCAGATGGCTCCCCCAACTTTTCACTGCTCACTGTGATATTAAATATTCCATGAGCTCTTCTGTCCTTTGACTGAGAATGAGTCACCTAGGAAGGGATGTATTTTGACTTTCTCTCCCTGTTGTTTAAAGGTTGGCTACAGGCAGCAATTCTTATCCCAAACACATTTCGTTAAAGATCGTGGTTCGTGGCCAGCTCGCTGATCATTCTGAGTGTGCACTGACAAGAATCCGGTGTCAATACTATGACACTGTAAATGTTCCCCTATCAGCCCAACCCGTACCCTCCCTCCCCTTAGCTACCCCAGTTGTAAGAGGTGTTGCCTTGCTCTTCCTCCTTACCGCTCTCTGACCTCGCTGTGGAAATATTAAAAAGTGTAGTCAATGTATCACTGTTTATTTTTATTGAGCACTAGACACTAAACTCTCTCTGTAAATTCTCTGTAAATCAAGTGGTATATTCTACGAGTAGTCCTCCGTCTCATATTCAGGTTGACAGGACTTCAGTGCAGTATACACTAACAGTGATTTGCTGTGCCAATGCCTTGTGAGGCTATAGGCTTAGTATTTTAGTCTTTGTTAGAGCACAGGTATGATAATCTCAGCATGTAATGTGGTTAACAATCATATTGACCACCATGTTCACACCTGTCACTACAGTTTTGCTGTTTAGCCATGAATACAAATTTAGAATTTGACCAGACCATGGTTCGAGCTAGGAAGCATCAAGGGATCATCTATACAATCATCCTAAGGGTGAAACTTTCATGGCAACATAGCGTCCGCTTCCAGTCTCCTCTGTTCTGTGTGCCGAAGTGTCCTTGGGCAAGATACTGAACCTCAAATTGCCCCTGACGGATGAGCCGGCAGTGTATGAATGTATAGAGAAAGTGCTGCATATAGATTCACTGGATTAATGTGTGCGTGAATGACAAAACAATAAAGCACAGTGGTCGTCGATCCTATAAAAACGTGAATTTACCGTTTAACAATTGTTAAGATGCTTCAAAACTGCAAATGTAAAGGAATGAAAAACCTCTGAGAACCATGATTATACAGATTTCATGGTAATCTATCCAATAGCGGTTTCCCCTGGGCGCGACCGACAGAAAGTGCTGTTCTTAGTGCCCTGCTGGATAAATGATTAAAACGTAGACTTAGGTTCAGACTCCACACAATTCAAAAAGCTAATATATTAATAGGTGCCTACATTAAAACACTAATTGGCTACGCATGTTTTCAATCCCTCTTCATCCATTTTGCCTTCTCAGGCTGCTGTTCCTTTCTGCCGCCTCCCTGATTTAATCTGCAGGTTTTAGTTTTAATGAGTGAGCCCTTTTCTTTCCTCAGGTGTCCATCTCTTTGACATGGCTCTGCCAAACAATGGTCTGTGCTAACCGAGCACTCATATTATTTGCCTGCTCAAGGTCAGCAAACAATCAAGAGATTGACTATGAGCGAGCTCGCTGTTTCTGCCTCAGAGGGATAAACTGGATTAAGGTATAGGGAGGGCCATACAGATAAAGCTGTAGCGATGGCAAACACAATCAGCATGTCTCTGAATGCCTTGCCTCTTTTAATCATCCACAAGCAATCATGGCACAAATGGAAAACCCCCATTCTCTTTTCAAGTCAGACAAAGACATGGCATCAAAAGATGTGATCCCTGTAGTAATGCTTCATGTGCATCTGCGTGAGGATCTCTTTGCATTGTGATACTGAATAAATATGTACTTAATGTTGAACATAAGAGCATCAACACTCAAAACGTGGTACTCAGTACCGAAGGTTATATTCTAAGATATCAACTTCTAAATCTTGTTAGCTGCATGGGAATACTGCATAAAGAACGCCTCTCTCTCCTGGGGGTCTGTGATTTTACAGTGCATCATCCATGCATCTTAATATTCTTGGTATATTAAAACCATTACAGTTTCAAATGATGAGTGTGAAATTAATTCCTACCGCTCCATCTATTCTCCTGAATCATTTCGAAAAGCTTGAAGAAATCGATTCATTTTCTTTACCAAGATGGATCATAACTACTGATTTACAAGATTGGTGATATACAACTTAGCCTAAAAAAAAGCCTAAATCGTTTTCATACGTTGGTGCAATGTTTACATATATTTTCTACAGCAAACACACATACACGTAGAAAACACAAACACTTGGCACTGTACTAGCTAAGTTGTCAGAGTGCTATTAGTTTGTAATTTCCAATGAAGGAATTCAGTTGGTTTGCCCGCCAAGTGTAAAGCATCAAAGTGCAGTACAACCTCAGGACGCTCCTGTGGGGCATTAATCTGCCTTTGACTGTGTGCTGAAAGAATTTTCTTCTCAGAGACTCAGAATGCCACTGTTCTTGTCAAAATATTTTTTGACACAGAATAAACTAGCTGTGCAATAATTGTGACATACAAAATCATGGCGACAGTATAATTCAGGATATGCAGCTCAGTGCCAAAATTAAAGCAGCTACATTAAAGGGATAGTTCAAATCCACTCATTATCTTCTCACCACTATTCCAATTGATTGGTGTGTAAAGTGTTTGAGTCCACATCACACGTATTTTCAGAGGTAAACAGTGCTGTAGCACAATTCAATTCAATTGAAGTAACTGGGGATCACACCTTCAAACGTTTAAAAAACTACAGAAAAACAACATTTAATGCCGTGGCTTACGGACACTTGGAGACACCACAGGAGCAGTATTGAGGCATTTTATGAATGAGTGAATTTTCCTTCTTTGGTGAACTGTCCAGTTCACTGTGTAACCTGACCAGTTTGAAACTAACTCTACAATGAAACCTTTATTTGAAACTCTTTGCCAAAATTGAACTGTCCTACAATGGCAACATTTTTGATGAAATAAGGAACTATCTATTCAAAGAATAAACAATGCTGTTATCTACCAGTCCTGATTAGAGCAAAACATTAAAGTTTCTTAACATTATATTCAATTGCGTGCAAAGCAGCATTGATCCTCAGATGAAGATGTCAGTTTATCAGATGGAACCAGAATAAACTATCATATTTGGCAAAAATATTCATGGTTACACGATGATGGAACCTGCTGCATGCACGAGGCCCATTGGGTGCTCTACCCAATATCCTCTCTGAACCCTCAGCTGAACGTCTGTGGATACTCGACCTGAGCCTGACGGGACCCATCGGACTGGACATGTTGCTGCTGGAAATGTTTCCAATAAGGTGCACAGACCCGGCTGCAGTGCACAGCGTGTGGTGCGGCCGCATCTCCTGAGCCATCTCTCATCTCAGAACAGAAATAAACCTGGTTTTCAGAATAAACAGGCTACACTTGGACAGAACATTTTAACTAAACGGTGTATTAATAAAACTATGGAACATGTGACCCATTTAATATGTGATAACCATGTCAGAACTTTTGTAAAAACTGCGTAAGTGGGTTATAAGAAGGAATTCATTTTTAAGAACGGTTGGTCAATGATGCCCAATGTATTTGTCTAATGCTACCATTGTATAAATCTATGTCACAAAAAGTAGCAGATGGATCCCCATGGATTTTGGTGCAGACATTCCTCTTCCCCTGGAGACGAATTGATTTGAATGAATTTACATTTCAGTCAGCTGTTCTCTCTGTAGATCTCAAAGCCAAAAAAGATAAAGCTAGCATTCAAACATCCTGAACCAAGTTCAGGAACATGGACACCATTAGCTGTGTCTCGATTTGGGGGCTGCATTCCTTCGGGGGCTGCATTTGAATACCGTTAGTGTCATTGCAGCGAGACTAGACTTTCTCATTTCCATGGATCCTCCAAATGCGGACCACAAATGTGTCCTTCCACTCCAGAGCTACGGCGGCTCAACCAGGTAGATTCCTACCAGCCCATCATATGCCATGATTCATTATGCTTCTCAATCAAATCATCCACATTCACAAATCACAATCTGTCTCATAGGACTTCTGTGAAGAAGAGGTAATGGGGCAGCAAGCGAAGCGAAAATGCCAGAAGAATTAATTTTTTAATGAAAGTGTTCAACCTAACATTACACATGTTAAATAACATCTTTTAAAAAATGTAATAACTTGTTTGTTCATACATCTGTTGCTAGGCAACGGCTGTGAGGTCGTTACAAGCTGGTGACACAATAATAATACCAGATCGTCTCAATTCAATTCGGCTGATGTGGTCTACACAGCCTATGAATGATGTTGGGTACATAGACCAGGTCCTCGGAAGGTTGTGTCCCCTGAATTGAGACACAGCTATTATATCAGCATACTAGGATTATCACTGTGATTATGTTAGAATTTAGCTCAAAGCACCATCATAAATTCTCTCAGAGCTGCTAATATGGCTGTAAACTGATGTTTTATATTTCCTTTGAATTTATTTGGTACCTTTTTGGACATCCAATGACGAGTGTAATCTCAGATTCTGTATTTATCTTTAAATTGATCACACACATAAAAATGTACTGTATTTACGAGTTTTACACTCAGAAGTAAGAGCCATGACTCCACATTAAAGGTTTTACTAAGTTCTGTTTTCAGGGCAGTTTCACAAAATGGTCTTGTTTTAAGAGATAGTCTTTACCAAACCAAAGCCAGGTTTCTAACCTCATTGTAATCAATCTCTAGCACCCCGGGTAGAAATAAACAGGAAGTGTGCCTTGCAGGGCCACAGCATTTTAATTTTGAGTTTGAATAAATTCATTTATTATCCCTAAAGCAAGCAATTATTGGGGAATCGGCAGATTGTATTGTAAATTATTCTACCAAGAGAAAAAAAAGAGCAACTAAGTTAATTTTGCTTCACATAGTTTTGGCAGAATATAGGGACTTTTAAATAAAACTAGAAAGACTTACTTTATACTTTAGAGTTCAGTAAAACATTCTGAAAGGCACAATTTGTCCTACAGAGTGTTTAAACAGCCTTCTTTCTGGAGTGATGACAGAGGGACCTATTTGGCTTTCTGAGTCATGCCTTGACCTCTTGGGATGAACATGAATGACGTGTTTGAAGCATGAGGTTAAATCTCTCTCTGAAAGGCCTTTGCTCTTTTATCTTTGCCTCACCATCCTCCTCAGCCCTCTCCCGAGCTGCAACCATAGCCCCCAGTGTTTACGCGTCATACTGCATGACTTATACATGAAGTAGCTGCTCTTTATTCATCTTCAGGACTCCCACTGAGTACGCCCCGATCTTCACCGTCTGAACCACATCAACTGCTCTGTCTTCTCTTTGTGTGTGGGTTTGTGAGAGAGAAAACTTATAAGTGAAAATAAATAAACTCAGCTCTCAAATTGAGATACAGGAAAGTTATAAAAAGGATTCTATTTATTTTTCTTCATCTTTTAGTTACACACTGCTTTGTTCTCCCTGCTCTATTGTTCATTCTTTGGACCTGATATATCTCAACAACTATTGGTTCAGTTGTCATTAAATTTTGCAAAGACTGAAGGTCACGGGATTAATTCTGCTGACATTGGTGGTTGCATGACTGTTATTGGATGGATTGCGATGAAAAGATGAGACATTTGTGACCGCCTCGGGATGAGCTGTAATAACTTTATTGATCTCGTTTCATCTTGTGCCATCATTATATTTGGTTCATGGATAAGTATACATACTGTAAGTATTATAACCATATGGCATATACCCTGTGTTACTAGTTAGCCAATGTTCGGATACTATTCTAAATTAAGAAATTAAACACAATGTTAGTATAGGTTTTGTTAAAAGAACCTCTTTGCCTAGGTGAATCCACAATGAGCTCCTAGCTGGAGGAACATGGAAGATATTCTTCACATGAGTCCTTGTTAACTTGAGTGTCTTTTTTCTCCCTGAGCAAATTCCTAAAAAAAATCTGTCTATAATGCAATCAAAAATAAATGTCCATTACAATGTAAACAGAAATGATTTTCACTTACCACCCAGCTTTTCATTGTAACTACTGACTTTTAAAAATCTTCTTTCTCAAGGACCATTAATTCAGACTAGTCTTTTATCATCGATTCAGTACAGTGATTTATCTCAAATCGAGTGTTGTTTTTTTGCCAACTTGATGAACGTTGTAGCTTTAAATTTTATGTAGTGAACTTTGATCTCATTAATGTTCCTTCCTGAGATGAACTGGAGCAAAAACACAAATCAATTACACAGCATTTGTTGTGTGATTTTGTTCACATTCATCAATTTAGTAAGATAGGATATAAATGATATTATAGGATTGTGTTGTTTTTATAGAAACAATTCTACTACAACTAGAAATACTGCATCACATTCCTTCTCATAAGCCCCTAAAATAAAATAATTTGCACATACAGTACATGCATGCAATACAATATACAATGCAATACATACCTACCCTTGGTATTTTTGAGCCTCTTGTGATCCTTCTTCATGATGTTGCTGTCACTTGGGATCACTACATCTATTACTACCTCCTGCCCATACTGGATGCAGATGTTTTTTTACACTATGCCAGCCCCTTGGTGTTATGATGTTCCGTGTACGCATGTAATTATGTATATGCTTGACAGCATTTATGTATGTGCAAGTACTCAGTACCGGTACAGTCACAGGCTTTTGGTTATGTCATGCACATCAAATTTTGTAGTGCTTGTAAGTGTAAGAATATAAAATAACTCATCATATTCTTGGACCATATCTGTTCCATTTGACATGATTACCAGCAGACTGTGATTTAGTGCAGAAAATGTAAATGAGACTTCTGATGGAAATAATTAGTAACGCTCTGTAGGAAGCATCATTCTTTAACTCCCAAATGTTATACAATTCGATAATTATTATAATAAACTGCTTGAGTAGCTCTGTTTATTATAGATAAGGGATTCCATATTTTAGACTGAGAAACCAAACTCATGTGTCCAAAGTCAAACGTTTTTTATGTTGTTGTTAATGTGTTCAAGAAAATATTGTAAATATTATTTCGGTTTTATCATTATCAGTGTCAGCTATAGGAAGACAATACACAAAGTAGCTAGCCTGTGATCACAGTTACAATATGATCTGTCACAACCCTCTCCCCAAACATGCTGTTAGCCTGCTATAATGAGCAGTTGAAGACAATGGTGGTGATCAGTGGTGGAAAATGTGTCTGGGTTATACTGAGATTTCTCTTTCAGTTTTGAGTTTCAGGAGCCTTTAAAGCAGAGCCCAATGCAGAAAGCAGCAAAGACTGAGATTTATTTAGTGCAGCTTTGAAACTAATCCACAAATATCCACTCAGCTGTGTCCAAAAAAGGATATTTATCCCAGTGTCTCATTTCCTGACCATCGGCAGATATAAAATCTCAGCACCCTCGCTGCTTTGTGCCGAATCTCCACCTTCCTCAGTCCGATGAGAGCTCTGTATTATTGTGCCTATGACAAACACAGATTGAATTTTCCATGACGTGTAGGGGCTCACACTGGGCTCAAAATGCATTACATTTTCATTTTCATGACTACCTGTTATTAGTCATCCTGCAAATTGTTTTCGCCTGTGTGCGTCAAGCTCATGCGTGATATGAGCGTGACTATTTTTATCTGCAGGTTTCTCGTAATGAATACCAGATGATGGGTCACAGCCTGAGTGTAGGAGGAGCTATAGAGGTCCTCTAAATCAGCAGTCTGATTCACACCTTTGGTCAGATGCACAGAGATGATATCCAGCAGATTTATTGAATCCTTTCTGGAACATTGCTGCCACAAAAAGACCCATTTAAAAGCACCCTGCCAGAACACAATGCTAACTTATTGACACCCTCAGATGATTGGATGTTACTGTAGCTTATATCTTCCGCAATACTCTCTCTTCTCTTCCCCATTGTGGATGACTGCAGACTTATAAGGAGTTGAGGTACATTTTATGGTTGAAAAAGAAACATAGTTTGTGTTGATATGGGGTAAGGGACATCATGGTGAAGGGAAATGCACAGACTGCTCTCACCATAAAAGGGAGGCAGGGTCCATTAGTCAACCAGAAGCCGGAAAATGTAAGTATCCTTGTATCTCCAATTTATTTTCATTATTATTTGACACATCCCGAGCCAATAAGGATTGTTATCTGGACCAATCTGGATTTTACTGGCGAAAGAAAAAATCTGTTCCTTTCTTCACTCCACATCAGAAACCACTGGTGGCAGGTCCATCAGCCGATGCTGATTTAATGTATATTTCACAACTCAATGATAGAACGAAACTGGAATGGCACAGTAGAGCGCATACATCTGCCAGCCCCAGCAGTTCCCTTACAATCATGCAACCTGCACCTAATCACACACACCCACAGTTATCAGTCCCTTAATAATGCCTGGTTTCATTCATCAAGATCAATTAATTATTCAGTTCAACATTTTTGTGAAAATGGATGCGAATCAAATTCAGTGGGTTCCTTGTTTGCCCACATCCCATTCTTACACTATGTTCGGTGAAAATCCAGCCAGTAGTTATTGTATAATCCTGCTGACAAACAAACACAAACATAACCTCCTTTACAGATGTAATGAAATGTGGTCTTTCTGCATTGTCAAAGTCATTGTTAAATATTGTGAGCCATCAACCTCATGTTTCAACAAAGCCAGTTGCTGTTGATCATGTCAATTTACTTCCATGAGTCATATTTCATATCAGCTGATGCCCATAAGGGCCAGTAGACTTCAATGAGGACATCTGCTATTAGCATCAAAAGTTAGCTGTTAGCCGACTCCCACAATGTTGACAAAAACATTATGTCAGTCCTGCTGAGGAAAAGCCGAGGTTGACAAAATTCTGTCATAATAAATGTGGGGGAAGAAGACTTGCTTATGTGTCTGCGGATTGTAACACTGGCTAGTAACATAGTAGTCAGCTAATATAGTTACCTTCCTGCAGATGCAGTAGCAGTACTTTAACTGTCAGGAACAGGCACATTGAATGACTCAGCATCCCACAGTGTTCATCAAAATGTCTCTCTCAGGTTTTCTGTGTTTGAACGCCAAAAAAAACACAAAGGTTACAGAGCAACAGCAACCACTAAGAACAGAGGAAAAACATGTCAGTAACACAAAAGTCTGTTTTAATGTCCCAGACGGGATTTTAAAGCTCTCATTAAATCAGCCAATCATCTTATGCTATTAATCAGTCAGGCTCCAATGCACATGAGCAGTGTAGAGTCAAGTTCTAACTCTTTAAGTACTTTCATTTAAGTACTTTTGAGTACCAGAGATAGAGTAGGTGCTACTGGAGGACCACCTGGTGTACGTTTTGCTGTGCAGTTGCTGTGATTACATCAAAGCTGATGTATGACTCAAAAGAACCTAGACATGGGGACTGAGGAAATTCAATTTTAAATTAAGATGGGCACATTCTTGTTACTGTGGCACTGTCATGGAGAAAAAGCCTTGATTTAATTCACAGCCAGTTCTTTCATCTATTCCTCCAATGTTTTCTCCATCCCTGGCTGAATCCGCCTGGGCAAATGCAGTGAATTACTTGTCATTCAAGGGTATAATGACTCACCATCCTCAGTTCCTCCTGGCAGCATCAAAGGTCACCCCCTCACCGGCATCGCACTCACTCATCGGAATACAAAGACTTAAGGAAAACTTCTTGCTCTCCCTGGTCCATTCAAAGAGATATTTCACTGGGGTATGACATTTTATCATGTACTGCCCATGCTCACAGTCTACAGCTATTCAGCCTCAAAAAACAAGTGATGCGCCAGTCCAAACGGGACTCAGTGCCTTGCCCAAGGACACTGACAAAAGATATATTTGTCCAGGAAGGGGATCGATAAATCGATAACTTCCTATTTAAGTGTAGTTAAAGTTTGCAAGTCGCTGACAATAGCCCCAGATGAGCGCTTGATTGACAGCCACCAATTGCTATGTGTAAGCTCTACAGAGACGTAATCAGAAAGTGTTGCTGAGGAGATTTTCATGCTCGGATCTTGTAATAGTCATCGAAATCTCCAGCCAATCCGGGCACAGGACAGCCAAATAGCGGTGAAGGTTCTTGTAGTTGTGAAGTGTCCCTGAATTTTTGCTTCAAAGAAATCAAACAATAACCATATGTGTGAAGGACAGAGAAACACAAACTCAGTGCAGCTCTTATTAACTGCAGCAGCCTATGACAGATCAGTCAGACTCACTGAGAGTGCTTTTGTGATAAAAGTAGTTTGGGGACCAGTCAATGTTGGCTTGAGTTTTAAAGTTTAAAGGTTCAGTTTGGATGTGGTTGTTTCTAGTCGTGTAGTTGCAGATTTGAACCAAATGAATTCACCCTGCATGCATGTAGGAGAAAATACATTAAAACACAAAAGCACCTGTCCAGAGCCAGTGTTTGGATTTAACGTTTGGCTACTGAGTGTAACATGGCAGTGTAACATGACAGAATCAGTGGAAGAGGGCCCACTCCACATGCAGTTATAAATGGCTAATTCCAAAGAAACGAACGAACGAATTGATTCTTAGTTTGAGTTGACTAATAAAAAACTAAAAGATCAATATAGTCTGCCCATAGATCCCTAACACATTTGCTAAATAAACAGCAAGAAAGCCTTACCTCAGCGAGGCAGTGTGTCTGTTTTTATTTCTAATTCCAGGGTCTTATTTTTCAGGGTGTAATTTTTCGAGTTTGCAGTTATTGATGTTGTGATATGGGGGAGAGAAAAGCCAGTGCTGGTGGTAATAGCAGATCCCTGAGGCAGGCAATTTGGAGGTTGACTGCTCTTGAACCATGATGGAAGTGTGGGTACTGGAAAGTGATGTTTTTAGCACAGTGAAATATGGACTGAACCGACAATCACCCAATTCTGGCATATTATGAAAATGTTCCACTTTTATTCAAGAGCCATTTTCTTAAACTCGGTCTGCCTGCCTTTGTCAACAGCTACCATTTGTGTCATGTAGCGATGGCAGTGGATGCACCATTGTGCTGCTGAATCTGCCGTTCCACCTGCCAGCTTCAAAGACAAGTCTCAGAGGCCCAGTTCTGGAGATGGAGCCACACACAGACTGTGTGAATATCTGTTTGGGTGGTTTTAATTTCAAATCACACAATAGGCTTATCTGTGCCAGTCTCACCCTGCCTTCTGTGCTGTCACACACAACAGCCAAGAAATGCGTGTGCACCATTCTCTTTGTTCTCTCACACAGACATGAGATGAGAAATACAATAGATTTCATCCTTTTAAGTAGCTGTGGTAAGTCCAGCTCTTGCCTCCCACAGAACACCTCCTCTGGATCACATGTTTATTTGCACTCGTCCAATTCCACCTTTTGTAATGTCTTGTTTCATTCCTGCATCAATCACTCAGCTCTGCCTTTCCTTGGGCATCGCCTGCAGATTGATTACCTTTCAGGAGTTCAATGTAATGACGGGAGGCCAGGCTAATTTCTGAAGTGATAAATGGTGAGCTAAGTGACTGCAATCCACTGGGAGGCAAATGGACCTGGAACTGCTCTTTGAAGTGTCCCCATCCTTGTCTCTAATGGCTGTCTTTGACGATGTTTAACACATGCAAAGACAAAGACTGTCACCAAGAACACATCCAAGAAACAAACAGATTAAATCAGCCTGGATGAGATTACTGCTGATAATCCTTTAAAAGTTAGATTTTTATAAAGAGCCTTTAAGTCCCGATTTGTAATGCCAGAGTGGTGAATGCTAATGAAACACTGTACCACCAAGTAATACTGGAGGGAGCAAATGGGTCTAACTCATTTAAATGTTCATAATTACTGAATTATATCAAGCCCACGGTTAGAATCGTGATGAAAAGAGCATCTGTGAAGCATTTCAATCTTTTGAGCCAATTAAGTTAGTTCTAAAACCTGCTGTTTATCAAATTTTGGGCCTAAAACATTTATTGTATATGTCATCTTAAAATGTTTTTATAGCTCTTCTATCCTTCCGTTTATATCATGTTACTTACACAACAGCAGCAGAGAACACAAAAGACTGCATGACACAGTTTATTGGCAGCTCCACACACGTGGCTTGGTTGAGTTGCCGCAGAGCTTTCAGGGTAAAATAAAGCTATACAGATGATTCAATGAGAAACATTGTGTTGCAGCAGCACAGCCTCCATCCAAACAGATGCACTTGCATTTTGCTGTATAACTCACAACCAACTATTTTCTGTTGGTTTCTGACGATAGAAACCTCTGGGACCAAGGTCAGATGTTCACACAACCTCGGGCTCTGTTGTGCTTATTGCCAACTCCATCTGCTATTTTCTTAATGGTGGTTATTTGAGGTTTAGGGGCCACAGTTGTCTGTTTATTTTCCTACCGCTTTGTTTGTCATGGACAAGGACCTGCTTTTTTTTACTTACACATTATAACCTTTTCTTGAAATGCAAAGAATATTCGGATATACCTTTTGTGTATATTCAAACATGTTAACTGTGCATCAGTGCATGCTGATAGTATGTGAAGTCACATATGTCTAATGCCAGTGTTTACAGAGATTGTCATTAGGTTAGGATGTAACTAAGTCCCTTACGTTATATTATTCCATACAGACAAATGGAGTAATCAGCTTTAACTGTTTTACTTTTAATTCACACAGTTTTCTCAATGGATGTCTTATGGATGGATGGATGGACTGATTTTATGGATCTCAAACTGGCAAATTCCTGTACTGCAGCAGCAAGGTAACAGCCACAGAAGAATAGGAATATGAGAACAAAACTAGAACATGTACATAATATACAAACATATGTGCAATGAACCAATGTTGTTTGCTATATTATATTTTACTAGTATACATCTATATCAAAATTAGTTTTCTATTGATTAAAAGACACTAACAGTTTGTTATTTTCTAAGCAAACAGACTCTGTTTTTTTGTGCCTTTTCTGTGATTGTAAATTTAATATCGTTGGTTGTTGAAATTTTTTTTTAGCAATTTACCTTGGACCTAGAGATATTTTGACAAAGATTTCTCGAATTCAGCAAAACCATTTATTTATTGATGATGAAATTAAACCGTAAATTAGTCATTCCTTTTGTATCTCAAGTGGAGACACAATGGCTGACACAGCAGATGTTAAATTTATTCAAACCATGAAACATAAACTGAGTCCTGTCGTGAATTGTTTTTACTTTAACAAACAAAATTACCGAGCATGCAAATGCTTAAGCTTTCCTGAAAAATATATATAGCTTGAATATGTATTCCCTCCCAATAGGGTGCATATACACATGCCTTTTATATGAAAAAGTAAAGTGCACAACCGAGAAGTGGGAAAATGTCTCATATCTATAAACAGAGCAATATTTTTATATATATATTTATGGCAAAAGCTGTGGATCAGGAAAATTGGCAATTTCCCTGACGTCATGAAACAGGTACATCAATACTGCTCTGTTCCAGTAAAAGCACAGTTCCATTTGTCATTATATGCATTATATGCAAATTAAATAGATTAGATGCAAGTTCCATCCTCTGCATAAACCATGCTCTGCATCTGTATCTGCTCCATGATTAGAACCAGATAGGGGAACAAAAAGGAGCCCAATTTTTGAGCGAGCATTCAATTTTGCAACCTATCCTCTAATGAGGGTTGTTGTTGGGCTGGACTTAATTTCAGCTAATGGATACCCTCTCAGAGAGCACTCACGCTAGACCCACAGTCATCAGTGTCTAAGTACAGTACACATGCGGGCGGTGCAGAGGGAGAGCTCACCCTGCATGCTCTCAGCACACACACTCCATTCCGTTTTAATGTCGTCTTCACAGTCATAAATTATTATTACATTAATGGGCCCCAGATGGTTTTAAATAAAACACATCTGATTATATGGGAAGGAGAGTTTATTAATACTGTATTTCTTCCAAACACTTTATGATTTTGACGTGCACCTTGTCTCAGGATGTGGGACAGTTGCCATTATTCCTCATCCTGCTCTCACCATCCCAGCCATTCTCCTCTTCTTTAAATAACACAAAGGATCTCAAGATGTTTTCTCCCTGTGGTACCTTTTCATAATAGAGGACATGTAAGAGGACAAACTCTGCATAATTAGTGTAACCTACGATTACTGCGTCTGAACAGCTTTCAGAATTCAGAGGAGCTGCAGCCTCGAATAAATGTCACAGTAAATCCATCTGACAAGCACACGGGGATAAAATAAGAAAACACACAACAGTGTAAAATCAATAAATTGCTCGGTGAAAGTCAACCAAAAGGTGTTTTTGTGCTGGTGGTGAACGCTGATAATTTTAGACATCTACCTACTGAGTTCCACAGAACACTAAACAATGGTGAATCGCTTTGTTGCAATGACAACATTTGTTGTTCTAACAAATTAAGTATTTTATGCAAAGAAAAATAATCTGAAATATGATGTTGCAATGTTTCTGCTTACATAAAAAATATCACCCTGCAGTGCTTCTGCTGCAGAACAAAATTTACTTTTTCAACAGAAGAATCCCCTCTTAGCTGCCCACTTACCACGTGAGTAGCCACACAAAAAGAGAAACTGAGCAGAAAATCGTATTCACACTCTCATAATTCATCACTAATTGGAAATAATAAATAAATAATAAATAACTAATTTGTTATTCAAACAAAAGCCAAACAACCAACTTTACAGTGCTCTTTCTTTAGGCAATGTGCACTCGTGCAAGTATAGCAGCAGATGTTCAATATCTATTGTGTGATCTCTTTAATATCCAGATTCAAATCTCCGCCTATAAAAGCACTTTAATGGTAAAAGTTAGTACACTCAGGAAAAAAGTTCACTGGATTCTTTTTATCTTCATGATACCAAACAGAAATTCTTCTCATGAAATGTTTTTTAATGCAGTTTTATCTCAATAAAAAGCATAATATATATATTTAAAATATTTACTGCAAGAGTATAATAGATCCACACATTCAAACAACGATCTCTCTACTGTGCACTGAAAGCTGACTCAGCTTAATCGGCAAACAATGCACCCTGTGGGTCACTTTACACAATGCTTTGGACACTGGTGCAGTTTGATTCTCCTGATCAATCTCCGCCGGCTCTAAGTGTACTCTACATCAGTTTCATAGCAAAATCTTGAAACGTTTCCAAAATCGCTCACCCTTATGAGAAATGATGACAGGTCTACAGCTTTTTATGCACAGTCTATGGTCGACAGTACAGATGAGTGACCAATCATCAAATTAACATTAAAACCCATCCAATTCCACTGATGTCTATTCGATTTGTGTCCATATAACTGCGCTGACTGGTTTACATTTCCCATGAAGTTGAAAAAGCTCCCACGTTTTTTTCTCCTTCAATCACATAACATTAGCCTTTTAAGCTTCACTCAAACCCTCAATCTTGTTATGATTGTGTCTAGACCTCCTGTGATCCCATTCTGACCAATCGGTGGTGTGTCCAGAAGAGCTTCAATTAATCCTGATGTGATTCATTTATTTAACCCGTATTTTTTTATTGTCTGTTTTTTGTGAATCAATTTGTACATTTGTTTTAAGTGGTTAACCAATAATTATGTCCATCATACATTTTGGAAGAAAGGAAAACAGAAGCCAGGGTTTCCTACAAATGCCACTGCTGTTATGCAAATATTAGATGTTCTTTCATGGAAGTAAACAGTTGGTTGCACAAATTGTTCACTGGGAAGCCATCAAAGTATTGCTCGAGAAGAATACACACTGAGATGATTTAATTAAAAGAGCTTCACTCAAAGCTCAAATGGCGACAAATTCAACGTGTTTGATTTAATCATTTGTACTTGCCTAAAAATTTAGATTGTTCCCATTTTTAACCTTTCCAACATTTATATTGAGAGTGGAAACTTTCAATATTCTCACAGTATATCACTGCCGAGGGTAAGGATAAAGCATATCGTTCCATCAGTTAGCAAAGCAGGACACATTATTTGACTGGATGAATTGCTTTTTCAAATGAGTATTTACAATAAAGATATATATAATTTAATATTGATAGCAATTGTTAAGGCATATTCAGTATGTATTACAAATGTCCATTACAAATCACTTTGCTGATATAGACCTTTTGGTTCACAAAATTTGTTGTTGGTTCACTTTTTTCCAAGACAGGAGTTTGCACTTCTGTTCAGATGCACTTCACTTCCCATGCTGAGTTACCATTTATACCACTATGACACTCAGAGCTGACCCTGACTGTCTCCACTTCAGTATGCTGAATGTACCATAGAACACATTCAGTCAGTGATTGTGGTGATTCAATTTAGTCAGTACACTTACTGAGACATTTGCTGGTATGTGTGCCTAACACTGATTTAGTGCTGATTTTTATATTTCGTTGTGTAGTGGGTAGCTTGTCCTATACTAGGGAAAAGGATATGATCTTACCAAGAACATCAAGACTCATCAGCATTATGGATTTTGTATGTTTTATATAACACTATTTCCCCATTTCATTCTCATTGTTGTTGTGTTTTTTAATGTTTATGTACTGTATGTATACTTTTGTATATATATGTATATTCAGATTTAAAATGTATATAGTAGTTAAATGTTGAGCTTAAAGTGTTCTGTTTTGAAAAAAGTCAAATTCCTTGTATTTGTACCCATACATGACCAATAAAGCTGAATCTGATATTTTAAGTGCAAAGCTGATCATTTGACTAGGTTTCACTTGTTGCTAGAGAAAAGCTCAGAATGTGCTACTGAAGAAAACTGATGTAAGTTGCACTTGCTACGGCAGTATTCAATTAAATGATTATCTCAAGGCACTTAACATAGGAAGGTCAAGACCTAACAATATTATTTTTTTTAAAAACAGTTCCTGCAGTTAACACTCAACACTACAGTCAAAAATAACTCCAATGCTCCTTGTAGTAGAATTGGAGGCCAAGGTAATCTAAAGTAACTGTCACAACTTCAGGCAGCTCATAGTATTTTCATTGTTTGCTATCCGGTTTTCTGTTTTGCCATATCTCTCATGTCGTTTCAGAACTAAGGGCCCGCTCTTCATCACCTCTTCCCACGGATTCCAATTACCTGGCCTGCCTCAACCCTAGACTCACCTGCTTTCCATCAGTCAATCAGTCACTCAATATATATACCAGCCCATTGCCTGTGTTCTGTGCCAGATTGTCTAGTGTGTTTTCATAGCTTCCCCGCTTTATTTATTTTTTCTCTGCTCTGCCTGATTCCTGTTCTGAACTGCCTTCTTGGACCCTGGATTCCCTTTTTGCCTGCTCCCTACTGGATTTGTTTGCCCTCGTTGACTTTCTGCCTGGTTTTGACCCCTTGTCGTTCATTAAACCTGAACTACATCTAAACTGCTCAAGTTGTTTTGTGTACCCTGACCGTATCAGTATGATGATATAATGTTTCTGTGATTTGGGGAAAGACTTAACTTCTGACTTTTGTGATGCCCTGATTAGTTTTATCTGGCTTCATCGATAAATACAACTGGATGTCATCTACGTTACAACTGAAATTTATGAAGCACTTTCTGATGATATTTCCCAAAGGAGGCATATATCTAAAGTGAAAAGTATATGTCCCAGCACAGAACCCTGTGGAACTCCATGACTAATGTTTTTGAACATGGATGAGTCACTGTTAACATAAACAAACTGAAATCTACATGGTGAGTATGACTTAAACATGTTCCAGCTTCTGCTTTTTTTTAAGTCAAATACAGCACTAAGATCCAGCAGGATGAGAGTACATTGTCTGAGGCCATGAGAAGGTTGTTGGTAACTTTAGGCAGATGTGTTTGAAAGTCTGTCTCTGTTCTAATCTCCAATCAGGTCTTTACCTACAACTAATATTAGCACGCTACATTCTGAAATTGAACACTGGATCATCACCGAGGCTTTCCCATCCATCGAGAACTTCTTTGACTTTTCTTGATGAGGCACAGGGCTGTAGCCATCCAGGATAATCAATCACTACTCAGTTCTAAGGGGCTATACAATTATATTTTTCGTTGATCAAATTGTTAGCATTATTGAAAACTGAACATTAAAAAATGATAATTTAGTGGAGAGTCACTATCCTTAGGTAATTATGTGGCAATATTGTAGATTAGTACTGGACATTTTGTTGGCCACAGGAAGACAGCGTTGTTCAGAACAGTGGGCTCATTCAAAGGAGTGTTGTTTTTCACAGCCAGCACCTCAGTGCTTCTGCCCAGGATTGAATTTATATCAGGCTTTGAAAAGGGCACTTAAGCTGTGCAGGCCTGTGGGGGTTGGCAGTTATATTACCATGGGGTCCACTGTCCCTTCTGGCCCTCCCCATGAGTGGAAAGACTTTAGTGTCATGGCTGTTACCATGTGCCACATGAGCCTGCAGTTTTTCTGTCTGCATATTAAGCAGCAATAATGGAGCTTGGAGGACGTTCTTGTAACGACAGGCCTTCGGGTCCATTCATCTTTGAAGAAGCACCAATCACCCTCCCCGCTGTTATTCTGTGGCAACTCCTCTAAGATCAACTGCTCAGCTGTCACACGGCTCCACTGCTACACAGCCGAATGTGGGGGCTGATGGAGACCAACTTCAGCCTCTGGCAGCTGTTGAGACTTATAGGCTTTCTTGCTTGAAGGCTGACTCTTAGCAGCCAGAAATGACAACAAATGCTTTTTCACCGTTGTGGGCGCTGTCTGGGCCACTTTGGATAAGATCCTCGAAACAGGACGGCTCCTTGGGGTCACACTTTAAGGACGGACACTTCAACTCAGCCGTCACACTTGGAGATCTTTGGGGAACTGTAGTTAGAAGTGCAGCTCTCAAACTTTTGAAGCAGTTTCCCCTTTTGAAATAAAATTTTAATCTGTTTCCTAGCTAGAGGACACACTCTAATTTGAAAGCCATGACTAATCATTTATTAATTATTATTGTTAATTGTGGTCTCAGGGGAAGGAACTTAATTGCTAAATCAAACTGCATTATTTCTGGTTCACCTCAAGCTCTGCATTATGATTTTTTTTTTAAATCAGCAGCAAGCAGTTTGCTTTGCTCAAATATGACACGTTTTGTAATATGAAACCCTTCATCAAAGAGAGGTCCCTGAAATCGTCTAATCTCATGGATCGCTGTGGTGCACAAGACACAAACTAGGAGGTAGCACACAATGAAGCTCCTTTGAGCCATGAGAGAATGGAGTCAGATTCTGAGAATATTGCCATTATTACAAGTGACACCTTTAATAAAAAAAGCTGCCACGTCATTGATATTATCAAAATATTGATTATAGCAGCTTTAAGTCATGAATTAATCTTAATAGTATCATGTGAGCTATATTTTGGCTTCATGAAAGACTTTAATCTGGGATCATTTTGCCAAACTCATTAAATACAGGCTTTCCACAATAAGTGCTTCTGTTCTTTGCCTTGTTCTGTGGTTTTCCAGGGGATTGGAAATTTAATCATTTGGACCAATGAAGCCAAACTGCACATTTAATCATATCTTTTGGTCCAAATTAGACTGATGCTGGTTAAGGGGCCACGACATTCTCATTGTTATCAGTGTTGCTGTGGTAGATGTCTTAATGCTGCAGTAACATTCACCTGATACAGTCTGACCTGCACTGATTGTTGTTTCAAAGGCTAATTAATTCATTTGTCTGAGAATATTCACACACGAGTGTGATTCATTTAGGAAAGACACGGCCTCTGCTTTGTATTGCTCCCTGGTTTGAGCTTGCTCATCAAACAAGTCACTCATTATAATGCAGCAGCAGCGTACTTGATATTTGACATTTCATTTATTGGACTAACCACAAGATTAATCTCCTCAAAGCTGCACTGGGAAACTTTGTTCATCTGCAGTCAGATAATGACAGAGAGAAAAGTATTTAAATGATTTGACATCTTGATCCTCAATTCATGTGATGCAATTCTAATAAAGTGAACCACAGCAGCAAATGATCTAACACTGATGAGACAACTTCTCTCTGTGAACAGTGATGTTCAGAATGAAGTCTGGATTTCTGTCGTAAAAAAAACAGAATCCCGGCCTGATTTAGCATTGTACAAAATGGAAGGATCAGAAATAGGGGTGTCATATGTGATCCTTGTGACGTTCATAATCACCCACCCATGTCCACTAGGGTAGGCACAGACCCCTTTGCGGTCGTTCATGTGCAGCCCAAAATGTGTGACTGAGCTAACTGTTCGTGTCAACTGTGCTTGCTCCAGGCGCAATCATTCCACCTATACTGGAATGGAATGTTGGATCAGGTACGGATGGCTGGAGGGCCGACAAAGAGCCTCATTTTAGTATAAATGGAACCGTGGGCATGTACGTGTGAAAAGAACAAGTAGCCCTTCAGTTAGTGTTGATGTAGTCAGCTATTTTTAGATTTTTTAGAGTCCTAGAAAAGAGGAATGTCTCCAGTTAATCAGAAGCCTGAACACCAGCCCTGAAATACATCATTGTAAAGCTTAAGAGACAGCATAACATTTACCTCAGTTTTATTGTGATGAGCCGTAATGTGTCCCCTCTTACCAGCTATTTTATGGCCACTTCCCTTCAGCAATACATTTATATTCTTTGTTTATCTTGAACAAAAATGGACTCAGACACCCCCTTGTTTGTTTCTCTCAAGCTCTGTTGTCATTGTTAATGTGCAGTAAGTTATGAGTCAAGAGTTTCTGACCTCCTACAAGAAAAAGTGAACACCACTCAAATTTAGACATACACTGTAAATGCCACTCTACATAAAGCATAACTGATTGTATATTAATAGGATAATACTTTCAATCAACCTGGATACTGGAAAGAGTACCTGCTTTATTCATGTATGCAAGGAGGCCACAATGAAGGTTCAATTGTCTGATCACTGATAGAAAGTATCATTGTCAGCCATGTTTTTTGTTTGAACTCTAGGAGGTTTCAAGTGGGAAAATCTCAAGTTCCATGTTGTGTTTTTGTCTCAGTAATGTTGATAGAGTCATTGTCCCTGTCTCATCTCAGTCATGGTGAAAGGGTTGGCTGATGAACATAATTTTTCATCATTTGCATTAATGAAATTAACAATAATCTCAATTTAGACACTCAGTTTAGTTGCAAACATATTTAGCAGTTCAGTTTAATGGTTTGTGCTCATATCAAAATCTTACTGAGCGCAGAGTCTAACATTCGTTTTCATCTGCTGTTAAATTTCACCAGCGCTTTCGACACATCAGACACGTATTGTATCATTTCTGCTCCTGGATTCCTATCCAGCTCTGCCTCCCTGAATCATTTAGCAGTCCATCTTAATATTGATCAATGTATTCCCAAATTCATCTTATATCTTGTTTGCACTCCTGTAATTTGACAGATTTTCCGCGCTGGCTGTCTGTTGACCTCTTTGAAACTCTCTTGCCTCGCAGCGTTTTAGTTTGCTCTCATTTCAGACATTTATCAGTGTGTCACTTTGCTGACAGAGTTAATGTGCTATTTTAAGCTAGATGAAGCTTGCTGTGGCTGATAACACAGTAAATTGCCCTTGTCTTAATGAGCCAGTTATGCTCTATATTGTCAAGAACAATCTGTTATCTGGAGAGGGTTTCGGCATCCTCATTAGTGTGTTGTGCTTTGTGTAGCATTATTCAGAGTGAATATACAAACAGGGATCGGCTTTGCAGGGTTGACGGAGGCACTTTTTAACCTAATTTTTGCTTTACTGTCTTTACTGTCCACAAGGTAAATGGATATCTCAACAACAAAACCATACACATTCACGTAAGTTATTAGAAAACACTTAATGTGCATGCTGTTATTTAAAATGTGTTGTTTATACACTTTACAATTGTATTATTGGGGCGTACCACAGGCTCATAGAGGCCTACCACAGGTTAAATACTAATAAAACTTTTTCACAATCAAAAACCAACCTCTGGCCAGCTGTGAACATCTGCTTTTATTTAGTTCACTTCAGCCGTCATGTGAAGGTTATATGAGGCTTATTGTCCTCTGGGTGAGTGCTCTCCAGTTCTATGGTAATGTTCAAGCATTATAATTACCCCCCTGCTTAATGTTGAGCTGTTCAGAGGATGATGGAGGAATTGAGTGTTTGCAAGTCTACTTGTTTAGTAATATCTATATTCTCTAAATACTTGTGCATCCAGAAATAAAAGTCCAAAACATCATGTACAATAAAACAAACATGTTGATGTATTTCACATTTTAGAAGGGAGGCTTGTTATTCACATTTTTTCACATCCTGGAGCTTGTACTCAGCAGTTCATCTAGATTGCCTCTGCAGCTGATCACTGACCAGCGAGGAAACAGTTTGGCATTTCAGTAGAATCAAGCAAGCAAAGCACATTAGTTCTGCAGCATGTACACTTTCAAAGGCAATTACAGAACAACAGAGGTGAAAGAACTTAACTGATGAAGCAAGAAATATTTTCTGTTTTGTTGAAGCTTCACTGCCTAATGTTGCCTAGCTATTAAGTTAAGGTACAGTGATTCCAGTTGCAATGCATGAGCACATAAAATGATTCAAAAAATAACAAAACATTTATGTCACTATATGAATGGGGGGAAAAGTCCAATGGAAAAGACCTGTGTTTGTACAATCCTGTGCTGGTTTGTTTGCCATTTCCACAGCAGACATCTAGAAATGCCACAACAGGAAAATCACAGTTGTAATTACATTAATGATGGGTCTGTTCCATTTTAATGTCCTAGCAAAACAATGCTGACACACCTGAATGGAATTCAGCTATGAATCATGTCAACTTGCAGTTGTTTTTGACAAGTGAGGCTGTCTGTTGAGAGAAAGAACTCAACAGACACAACTCAGGGAAATACACAATACAATGAGGCCCATAGACAGACAATCAGTTATCAGGTCCCAGTGTAAGTGAAGGATGAACAACAGTGCAACAATAGGCCTTTTTCGCGAAAGATATTTTGACTTGTCACATTAGGAAAAGTGTCAATGATGAAATGAGTAACGGCAGAATTTCATTTAACTGCTTTAGTTTCTGGGCTCTCGAATAGATCTTCTCTCACAGCAGACATTTTCACTTTTTTTAGTGGGAGGCATTACTTCTTACGTTCATGATGGCTCTGTTCCAGGTCAGTGTCTCAGTAAGCCTTGCCAGTAGACAGGATGCACAACAAAAGGACCTTGAACTTGCATACCTCAAAGGAAAACACTTGTTGTTAATGGTATTAGTAACACCTGCAATTGCCATTAAAATAAGGCAAAATGTCTGCAGTGGAAAAGGGGCTATATATTAAAACACCAATAGTAGGGCCGAGCCATATAGCCAAAAATGTTATCAAGATAGAAATTTTTGTATTAGTTGATATCGATGAATCTCGCGATAAATGTGACATTATTATGTATTTAAAGTTTAAAGACTAATTGTTGCTCTTGTGGTTTTGAACTGTGTGAGCAGAGAATTACAAACACTTGAAAAGCGGCAAAACTTTACAAATCAGAGGTAGATTAAATATGTGTTGTACCTCCTCACTGTGTTTGCACAATGCATAAGAGATATATCGATATCTTGAAGCTTAAAACTATTATATTGCTATTGATTGTCAAACTCATTTATTAGTTTTAATTGCCCAGCCCTAACCGATTTATATAAAAAAAAGCATAGAATATCATTCTCCAGATTTCCTGCATCCTACAACTAGTCCAAAGAAGCCGCAGTCACCTTTGACCTTTGACCACTAAATTCTAGTAAGTTTATCCTTGAGTCCAAGTGAACGTTTGTGAAATTAATGTGAATTTATCTTCACACTAGAGTCAAGAGTCCAGAAATGTGAAGGTCAATCGAAGCTTGACCTTTCACGTTTGACCCACAAAATCAATTGATTCCTTCGGCCTTGAAGCATTACTGCGATTTCACCCGAATGAGATGGACAAATGGACAACCAAAAAACATAATGTCACCAGCCATAGCTAGGTAGATACGGAGTGGAAAACGGGAACGAAATAGTACAATACTCAAATATAAAGAACAAAAAGGTCATGATGCAGCTAAGTTAGATAAGGAAATTAGTTCGTACTGTGCACCATAGCTCCTTGTCCATGCAGTAGAAGTTGAACCCACACAGAGGAATTCAAATGAAGCAGATCACACACCAAGAGAAAAGCATTAAATTGCAAATCAATATTTGGAGGCTTTGTGGGAAGAGTTTATCAAATGTATCCCTAATGGGGATTTCATCAAAAGGAGAAATGAACAGCCCAAAGAACAATGACAATTTTTATTGATGCTCACTCTGAACTGCAGATTCAGAGGGACAGTAAACACGAAGGTTGAGGGACTGTAAACCTGAAACTGCAAGCACTACTCACTGTATAGTCCACTATATAGTTAGTGAGTAGGTGGTGGATATCGGACACAGCCTGGGTCTTGGCTTACGTGTCTTACTTTTCCTTTGTACCTGTAAATACAACCTGAAAACAGCTTCAAGTAGCACTTGTCCCCTGCTAACAGCTTATCTGCATCCCTGAAATGTTGCTTGCACCTTAATGTGTTGTCCTTCAATAACTAAAAAGCTAAGTATAGGTTTTTTCTTTTTGTGCTATTATTGTCTCCCATAAAATGTGCATATATCAGCAACAATGATTCACATTTGAAGGAAAAAACTGGAGGTGTCAGTTCCAAAGTAGGTAAAAGGGTAAAATTGTGTGTAGTACGAATATACATTTTACTGCAGATAATTACATATTAAAGAACTCAATGAAACCTAATACAATCCTGTAGTTGGTGGTGTTCAGGAACTAGCCATCCATTATCAAGCTGCTTTTCATTGTTATCCAAGTGACTTAACATTCGCTTCATGTGGGTGAACCACACTGTAAATATAAAGCCTGTTTGACTTCCCTAAAAAAACAGACCTAATCCATCTTCTTCTGGCAGTTGGGCTTCAATTCTTTACCCATATGATGTTTTCCTCTTCGGTAACAGGCTTTCTTTCTACTTCTCAGCCTCAGAGAAGGGAATTGATTAAATTGTGAGTCTCAGCTGCATAGAGTGAAAAAAAAAGCAAACCTCAGTCTAAGAAAAATACGGTAAAGCCCCAGAGGCCAAGTAAGTCTGGCATGTAATGTTTCTTTATCTGTGACTAATGACACAACTTCTGTGGTATTCTCATTACAGCTGAGCCCTTTTGCTATCTCTCCCAGAGGACACTGATTTGAATGAGATAAAATGTGCATGAATATCTACGTTTCCCCCAGAAGACATCAGCTAGGGTCCCGTCTTCATTTTGACCTCAGGATGTTGAAGTTCAATCAGTAATGTTAATTTTCTTTCTCCTGACCGTGATGAAATGGATTCAAACAATTGGTTGGAGGGGGTTTATGGAATAAGAGGAGCTGTAATTGCTTGGCGAGCCTGCGAAGGCGCAAACATGGATTTCAGCCTTGGTCTCCACTGGCACTTCTCTTCAAACTCTCCACACCTCAGCTCTCTACCCTCTCATCTGACACGTTCCTGCAGCCCTCTCCACACACGAACGTTTTATAAACCAATTTCCCTGGAAAAAAATCAATTCATTAGATGTGGCCTCCATGAAGAGGAAGGGAAAATTAAATATCCATGGTTCAGCAGCGAAAGAAGCTGCTGAAATGAGCCTGTCCAATCACTTAACAAGGTGTTGTTTTATATTCCTGAGAGGTGGCTCTGTGTAAAGGTGCAGATAACCCTTTAAAAGACCAATTTACTTTTCACAATTATTTAGACCCACTCTATTAACTAAATTACCAACTTTAAGTGATCTAGCCTCAGCACTCTCCAGTCTAGGGGCTACACAGCATGCCAATGAATTTACCTTCAAGTGGACACACTGGAAAACCTCTGACCGTTCCAAATCAGCTCCAACTTTAAATTGGATAAGCAAAAGTTTCTTGTAGAAAAATAATCTCACAAATTCTCTAATAAACCCAACTGTTAATTGAACAAGAAATAAACAAATACACCACCCTGACATCTGTCAGAGCACATTATTTTATTTTAATTTAGTGAGAAAATTGGAGGTACATCATGGAAAATGCCAGCCAACGACAGCAGCTCAAAATCTGTTCAGTGTGGGAGTGTATGTATTGACCTTTGAGTTAATAGGCAGTGGATTGTGGGAAAGGGTCATCTAGATGTGTACAAGCTGTCTGTGGGAGAGGTCAGTTTGTGAAATTGAAGTTCACCTCAGTTTGATCCATTATTATTAAGTCCCCTGTAAAGTCTGTAACCTACTGTGCCGTGTGCACACCGCTTCTCAAAAAGAACACAGGAGGAAGAGAAGTATTCACAGAGGACTTTTTAATAAATGATCTGAAGACACTCACAGCTCAACGTTCTCATCAAAGGTGCTGTTCTTTACACAGGTGTCAGCGCTGTCAGGATCCGAGAAACCTGAAGCATGAGCGAGGGAAACGTCTGCATCGTTGACATTAATACCGTCTTTGCAGCCTGGCGTCTCGACAAATGATGTCTGCGACTATCTGGAGAAATCACATCTATCCTGACATCCTTGAGGTGAGTTGGAAAAGAGCTGAAATGCTGATATATGGTGTATCTGTAAGCCGAATAGTGATTGTGTGCTTGTCTCAGTTTGTTCCCAGCTCACCAACCCTGGGTCTACATACTACTTTTACTACGACTACTTCTACCACTACTACCAATACAACCACTTCTATTACTACTATTTCTACATATTTTACTACTACTAATACTACTTCTATTACTCCCACAACTACTAATACCACTGGTGTTACCAAAACTACTAATGCTACATTTACCACTACTACTACTAACAATACTAATACTACTTATAAAACCTTACTACCACTATTATTACTTATTTTACTCCTACTACGTCTAATACTGCTACTATTAGTCCTATTATTATTATTTATATTACATCTATAGCCCTACTACTACTAATTGTGCTACTGCTACCTCTAATATCACTCCTATTACTACTGCTACATGCTACTACTACTAACACTACTAGTACTATTAATAATCATACTTGTTATTATAATAATGATTATAATTCATGTGAAAACCAAAGACAACATTGTTCGAGCTCAGGGTAGCAGTGTCTTTGTACTTAGTCTTATTGAAGCCCAGTGGACACTGTTCAGACCATCAGGGCTATTGACAAATCTGCAGCTAATGAACATGACCTGAGAGCACAGGTCAGTGTGGACAAACCACAGCACGATACCAACACTGTCTTCTGTATCAGACGAGTGATTCTACTGAGCTTCTACTCAGTGGAACCCCTCGTCACAGGCCCACAGGCTGTCTCCTTCAGATATGTGAAGAGAAGCAGCATTTCCACATATAATTCACAGGCACTGTATTTTATGTTTGCCCCCAGAGCTCAGCGCTCTGAGACATGCAGACAGACCAAACACAATCAAGGAGGAAAATATCTTCACATATTTGACAGCACATACTGTATGCAGCATAGCAATATATGCAAATGTAGTGCGCAGCAAACAGAAAACAGGCAGACAGAGAAAACCCAAGGATACACATTTAAAACTCTATTTGCACTGTGTGTCTGTATGTTTTTGTTTTCTCTGTTTTCTATTTATGGTTAAGGAACTAGGTGAAAAAAATCCTCAATTTGCCTGTGTGTGTTTTTGCAGTTCATGTGTTGCCAAATTGGTGAAGCCTTTTCTCTTCATTTACCAGTGTTTCCTCTGTCTGGACGATTCGGTTGGTCTGTTACAGCTGACTGCTCTGAACAGCACTTTCCTCACACACTTTGAGCAGATACCGCTTTTGCTGAGAGGGCTGGACACGGAGATCTGAGCATTTCACATCTGGTTGCAGACATTTTAAAAGATTTTTCTCACTGTGTGATTTTGTCAGGTTCTCTGCTTCCATTTATGATGCAGGATTAATTGGAGCACACTGTCCTCGGATGTGAGGATGAATCGCTTGGCAAACTGACGGCAGCAGGAGAATGAAGGGCAATACAGAACAGTTGTGTACACACTGTTTGAAAATACCTAGCCAAACATGACATTATGCTTTTCTCAGCTCTCAGAGATAGAGAGAGAGAGAGAAGAATAGTAGCCAAAACAGTTAATGTCAAATTTCCCTGCTGCTTTCTCTTTTTTCCTGCTTAATATCAACAAAATGCTCAAAAAGTTGTATTCCCATCTCAATGGAGATAAACAACTTGCACTGCACTGTCAGCAAATGAAGAGAGCATGAATTAAATATAAAAATCTAACTGCAGGACACCAAACTGAGACTGTTCTAATTCATAAACCCCTGGCCACTTCACCTCGGGGCTGAATTCAGCCCCTCGAATCCCAGAGCCAGAGCTGCCGGCCTCTATTCTCAGCTCATCCCCGTATCTCTGTAACCTCAGTGTCATCTGGGCAGGTTATCCACGGTGGATTGGGAGATGTGTCATCTTGTCAGAGTGTCACCTTTGTGCTCTCCTGCCACGGTCTGCTGAAGCTCACCTGCACAGTTGCTGCAGTCATGTTCGAGGCAGCTCAGGTCACCAGGTCGCCGCTTCCTTCATTTTTCCATTTTCACTTTTTTCCCCCATTTCCCAGCCTAAGATAATTACGTTTCATCTGCGATGACTTAATGGAGACTGTGTGACATGCACAGTTCACAGATAATGGGGAGAGGATTTTAACATCACAAGTTCACTTCAAAGTCACTGGAGTCATTCAGTATGTTCACATGAAACCCTTTGAGCCTTTAATGAGCCAAATAGCTAGCACTTCACGAGCAAGAGCCTCACTCTCAAAAATTGCGGCCCCCCCGTTGGCTTTTTCTTTATTATGCCACATTATTTCCATCTCAGCTGGAGAGAAATAGGTAATAATCCTGCTCTCTTCCTCCAATTCAAAGTAACCTCTTTGAAGCTGCACTACTAGAACAGATGTCTTGTGAGTGGAGGACAAATTGGTCCATCTTTAATTTAACGTACATGAGAAATGTCGGTGTGGATGTAGTCGCAGATTAGGAAAACACCCACACTCTTATGTTCATATCAAGTTGCAGATAGGATTCAAACTGACTGGCAGGTCTTCAGACTGTGGGAGGATCCTCAGAGAAACTCCTCACAGATACAAAGACGATGCTCATGACCACCAGTGGGTTATACAAATGGTAAATGCCTGATGACCACTCAAAGCTCTTTACTGTACAGTTTTGTCATTCACTCATTGACACACACATTCATACAGTGCGTCTATGTGCAGCACTTTCTCTCACACCAGACACCATTTGAGGCATTTTGGGGTTTGTTCTCTTACCCAAGGCATTTCAGCACTTGGAGAGGATGGAACTACTGACCCTCTGGTGGAAAACCCACTCCACCGCATGTGCTGTATACATTTTAAATGTTGGTGGGCCAGTTCTGTTAATCTGGACTGCCAGTGCTGGAGTTCAGTATCAAAAATGTAAAAACCATTGATTTAATTGAAGTTGTTGTATGTGTGTTTTATTATACACCATCTGATATTATATGTTGATGGAGGAGGTTCAAATCACAGTTTTCATTCTTAAACAGAAGGAATTTGATATAACAGGGAAAAATAACTATCCACAGTTCCTGTAAATTATATAACTTGCTCCATAACCGAGAAGCAAAGAAACCCCGAAGCCTCTGAAATGAAACAGAATGTGAATAATAGGTAGCAGTGTTGTCGTATTCCCACTGACAGTACTGCAACATCAAATGAGCTTTGAAACCTTGAGCATTTTAATCTCCACAGGACACACATTTATTTGCAACCTTACCTCGTATATCATTATGGTAATAAAAACCGCCAGATCTTTATAATGGTATACAAAATAAATTGTGCTTTTTAGTTTTTTTTTAGTTTAAAATTCAATGCTGTTCCTGCTGTTATTTACTGAGCATTTGTGGAGCACAGACCTCTAAATCTGAGCACCATGAGTCGCCGAGCTGTATTATGCTGTCTCCATCTAGCGTTCACTAGTGAAACTACACGTGGCTCTGCTGAGACAAACAAATCTATAAAACAAGCTGCATCTTGTTCCATTTGTCAAGAGAAAAGGGCAGAGATAACACTTCCTGATTGGGTGAGGCAAGAGTTGTTGTGTTTTTTTTTCTAGCAAGGACAAAAGTCTGATAAATAATGTAATACATTATACATACTTTTAGTGTAAAAGGAAAAAACTTAAACAAGAAAGTATGAAAAGGTTGTTTTTAATTGTGAAAGATCCAGCAGCCTTTGTGATCACTGACTCTATGTAAATGTTACGCCTGGTGAAGTTGTTAACAGTTTTCTTTTTGTAAACATGTGAATGGGATAAGCCCCTACAGACAAAATATTGTGTAATAAAGACCTATTGAAAAATGAAGACAGAAAATTATAATTTATCTGAAAAACTATGGAAACAAAGCTGCTATTGTAGTTCATCTAAATAACTCTCCTAACCTTAATATGTCAGCTGCTTTATATTGTTAATTGACCTTCAGCTGAAAACCTGGTGATATGATCATATTATGTGATTTTTATAAGTTGATAGTTGATACTGTAGAGCTAGACAGGAAATGAGAGAGTGCAGTAAAATACATGATTGGATTCATCTGCCGTAATCATTCTTCTGTCATTCAGTTCACATGAAATTATATTCTTTTAAGTATAGTTTATCTACTATAAACTTCAGTGGGTGACTCAACAGGTCTGTGACAGTTGATTTAACGTGCTGACACAGTCTCACAGAAAAAGTCTTATAAACATACAATATAATATGTTTGTGCATGTTACGGGAACACGCTATGTCTGTCACATCATGCCCTCTGGCACTTCTCTCAACTTCATCAGTGACGTCATATCGGAATATAGTGTGTGTGTGTGTGTGTGTGTGTGTGTGTGTGTGTGTGTGTGTGTGTGTGTGTGTGTGTGTGTGTGTGTGTGTGTGTGTGTGTGCGTGTGTGTGTGTGTGTGTGTGTGTGTGTGTGTGTGTGTGTGTGTGTGTGTGTGTGTGTGTGTGCGCGCTTGGGGAGCAGTATGTAGAGCAGCAACAGGCATCTTCACACTGAAGTCTGACTCATCCCCATATATCAAGCAAACACACCCTCGTGTCCTGGCATCATTTCTCTCATGTTTGCTTGTTTTCTTTCCCGTCAGCTTGGCAGCACAGGGTGTTGAGGGAGCGGAACGGCCTGAAAAAAAAGAAAAAAGATGCTTCGCTGACAGGCTCACATGTCGGAGAAGTGAGTTAAATCCTCAGGTGAGTCACAATTTGTATGTAAATGACACTATGACCTATTCAAGCACTATTCAATGCCAAATACTTCTTGATTTTATTTTAATTTATAGATTGAAACCACAAACATATTCAGTTTGACATCACATTAGAAATCAAAACCTACTTAGCCCTCACATTTACAGGGGAAAAACATAGGAACCTCAGAGAGCCACATGTGAGGGATCCCTCTCCCTGGACAGACAAAAGAGCAACAGATCCTGAACACATCAAAAAAATAACAGTATTTACAACATTGATTGGATGAAACAGCTTTTAACATAATGGAAGGGTGTGTCAATGGTAAAAGTATTAATACATAATAAAATGTCTGATAGAGATGAAGGGAGCAGCTATTTTATTCACTTATTCACAGTAATGTGTGAGTAGTCATTTTGTATATCAAGCAGTTTTGTTGTAATCATAGTCCAAGATTAGCCACTAGCACTATTTTAAGCTTTCTGAAGTCAGATGAGCTCATCACATTTGTGCCGATTGAGTAACTGATCAAATGTTTATAAACTTCACTGTTAAGAAACTCACTGTAAATGTGAAACACCATTATTTAGAAACCAATTTAACTCATGAATTCAGTAGGCTAACAGTTCAAATGAGAATATATCTATGTCAGACTTTTATTGCGTTTGTCAGCAAAGCCAAGTTGATGATGAAAATACTATTCACTCTTTTCTATACGGCAGCTTTTCTATAAAGCAACAAAGAGCTGTCCTTTTTTTATAACTCTCCTATTCATCTGATGTAGAGATTTTCCTCTTTGTGAATTCTACCAGCAACAAGAACTACACGACCAGCGCTGCGTCAGTAGCAAGATCCTATCATCCCACTTTCACTCTCAGTCTCTTGAGGACCCAGACAAGAGATAAACTGGCTGTAGTGAGTGGAGATCTATGTTTGTGCCAAAAAGGGAGGAGAAAGAGACATGCCGTCACTGAGCTCTATCAGCCACACTCGCTTGTGAGTCAAGGTTTTCCAATGATTCACGTCTGTGCAGAAGCTGAGCAACGGGCCCAAAGTGTAGTCACTGTCCTCCTTTTTCTTATCCTCCTCTTATTATTATTCCACTCCTCCTCTCCATTCATCTCTTTGTCTGCGGTCGCTTTCCTTCCTGCCTGCTAATTGTTGTTGTACCACACCATTTATTTCTCCAGTCAGCCTGCAGTGCCTCTCCCCGGGCCAGCTCCTTTCAGCAGCATCTCCAGGCCCTTGTTGGGAGACCTCCAGGATGTTCAAAAAAACCTCTCCCACACCCAGTTGCACCTGCGGGCCGGCGCAGCCCGACAGGGGATTTCACCGCTCTGATGACGGGGCACACTCTTCCTTCCTGAGCCCACATAAATCTGTCGGTGGGCTCTGTCCTATAGTCTAATATTAAAGCTGTTTTCCATGACATGCTACTCGGCAGGGGAGGGAAAGCTGTTGTTGACGAACATGAGCTGGTGAGGCCGGGATGAGAGGCTGTGGTTAGAATGGACTTTTCTTGATTGTCCTCTGATCCTCTGGATGAGCTGAGCAAGAGGTGCTCTCACTTTCTGTTGTTGCAGAGCTTTACCCATAAAAAAAGGCTAAAAGATATATCCAGAAAAGCTAAGTGTGCATGATACACCACATGCACCTCTCGTACTTTGAGATTTTTTGCCTCACATAGCAAAACCACTGTCGGTCTTGTCTTTCTAGCTGTCAGCCCATGCTTTTATTTTATTTTGTGTAAATGGCACCTTGACTCTTTCCTTCTAGAACAATGACAAGAATGGACTTGTAAGGACATTTTTCTAATGAGTGACGGACCTCTGTCATCTCTTACCCCGAGAGGTTGAGCCTTCTGACCTTAGGCTATAATCAAACACATAGACACACACACACAGACATGCATGCACACATACACATGCATTCTCGCACTTGCACTCATGCAACAACAATGTTTTGTGTTATGTGGAAAATCAGAGAAGCAAATAAATGAAACTTTGTTGTCATGAACGGAAACGTAACAAGAATGATCTCATTTTAACATTTAATTCTGAAGTTTAGAAAACGATGTACAAGCTCTTTACAATTTTACAAACACTGGGTCACCAGACCCACAGAGACTTAATATGCCATACAGAGAATAAATACATTTACAAATGTTGAGCTTTCGCTCTAATCGGAATCACATTTTTGTAGGATCCACTTTCCACTACTTTCCAATATTGTGTAGGAACAGTAACATGCACACATTTAGTAAAATAATGTACAGTAATTCAGCAATTTTGCAGCTGTAACAACTAGAACAGCAGATTGTACAACATTCTTTGGGTTTATCATTTTGAAATGCAAGGTCAAAATACATTAGTTAGTATTTACAACATTCTGCAGTGTGGATTGCCATAAAACTTTTATTTATGTCTGTCAATAACATTGTTCCTACTATACTGAGTTGATTGCAACAGCAGGGAACACAAGCACCTCATGTGACGTTTCTCCCTGAGATGGTGTCACAGTCCACTGGTGTCGTCAGTAGTCGTCAGGGCACAAGGGGGGGGGGGGTGAATGTACCTGTTACAGTATATCCGAGCACAGAGACAGGCTGTGCTCTGACTCTGACTTGTAGCTCACCTGCCATGGAAGCCCCAGAGCGGGAGGCGGCTCCACAAAATTGTCCACATATCCCTGCGTGCAGGAGGCCCACATCCCCGGCTGGTAGCCCAGCCCCTCGCCCACCTGCGGGTACCCCAGAGGACTGGGCGGGTGGTGGTGCGGGCTGCTGCAGTGTCCATGCGAGGCGTACAGCTGTCCCTCGGCGGGGTAACAGGGATAGTGTGGGGACGGGGGACACGATGACACCATGTTGTCCATATAGACGTGCGGCTCCGTGGGCAGCCTGTGCCCGTGAGGCCCGAGTTGTGGCTGCACCTGGTGAGAGAGGGACGCGTGCCAGGGGTTGTAACTCTGATGCTCCAGACGTGGAACCGTTATCCGGGTCTGGTCCGGTCGAGACGCTCCCGTGCCAGCTGGCCCCGCGGGGGCCCGGTGGCACTCCCGGTGGCTGCAGGCCTTGCCGGGGGGGTTGGAGGTCAGGAACACTGAGAGCGCGGAGATGCGGTTGATGGCCCTCTGCAGCGTGGCGATCTTGGACAGCCGCTTGCCGCTGAGGTCATGGTTCAGGGCCACGCGCAGGGCGTTGAAGGCCTGGTTGTAGTCCATGATGCGCTTCCGCTCGCGCACGTTGGCTGCCATCCTGCGAGCTTTGGAACGCACGGGTCGGTTGCGCTTCTTGGCCTGGCCCTCCTCCAGGTCACTGGGGCTGCTGTCGGAACTCTCGCTGTCCTCGTAAGACGCCTTGTGACTCCCGTCGTCCTCTTCTTCTCCAAGAAGTCCAAGCTCCAGCTCCTCCTCAGAGAACTCGGAGACTTCAACACTGCTGCAGCTCATTCTGTCGATGCCAGGGCCGGGGATGGACAAGCCCGAGGTGTGTTTGCAGCTCCCTGACTGTTTGTTGTTGTGGGGCTGTCGGTGTGCGCTGCTGTGCCGACAGCCCAGGTACTCTCCTCCTCTGACTCCTCTGCTGCCTTGTGATTACTTGTACCTGACTCTTGTACAGGTTGGCCTGCTTTTAAAAGCTCTTGAAGTCACATGGCACAGTCACCTTTGAGGAATGGTGCACTCTCTCCCTCTCTCTCTCTCCCACTGCAGGTTTATGGGCGCCCTCCAGGCAAATGGCACTGTCACCTCCTCCTCCTCCTCTGACTCTCCCTCACATCTCTTACAGGATCTTAGAGAACAGTTTCAACACTGCACATCAGTTTAAAAACATAATCTAAGCTCAGTAATTATTTGAACAAAACAATCAGCTAATTTCACACTTCCTGTTACACTTTTATAACTAATTTGATTTCTCTGTTTTCACTCCTTCACGTTTCATATAGACTCAAAATCAAGCTCCATTCTCTGTCATTGTAAAAAAACAACACTTGAGCTGAATGACTACCAACATTCTTTCTCTGCACCGTCTACATCTCTATCTTGGTGTCATCATTATCTTTGAAGCGTCATTTGTCTACATCTGTCTTATATGAATGTTGGTCTGAAGGACATTTCTGACAAACTTGATTTTCCAAGTGGCCTGATCCATTAAATGCATGTACCCTTTTCTCAGGTGCAGGAGGAGAGGAACCTCCTTATCCACCGTAGGTTAGATTTGTCCTTGCAATTAGCTGTCTCTAGAGTGGCGATTCTCCCCTGTCTCTCTGTCTCTCTCCGCTCAGGTTTAAGGGCCATGTAATTTAGAATAGCTTCCCTGGAACCCGTCCCCATAAATCAGGCCTGGGCAGCACCCGAGGACAAGAGTAGAACGAGCCTTCGACTTCAAAGAGAGGGAAAAACAAGGGCAAATTTTTACAATTAGAGCCTGCAATTACTGCTGACTTAAGCTATCGATCTTTTGTAGAAGTGTTGCCTTTTTCTTTTTCAAAATATATTTGTAAATATATATATATATTTATAAATGAAATTGGATATAGTTTATTATTAATTACCACGTAAGTTGATGAGTAACATATAATTTTCTAAACATTTACATACCAGATTCAGAATATAAACAGACTATCCTGTGTTTTCTTTACACATCTGAGACCTGTTTTGACTAAAATGTCTGGAATTGAATACTGGAGCTGGAGGAAAAGCCTCCAACCCCATGAAGGATCTCTTAGTGGACAGTGAAAGGTGATTGCACTGACCTTTAGCTATAGGCTTCTGGCCAAGTGCAATGGGTCAGGTAACTAAAGGGTAGGACCTCAGACACTGAACTGCAGGGGTCGTTGAGAAGCATTGCTTCCTTCCTGCCCTCTTCGTTTTATTATGCGTGTTGCGGCTCAGAGACGCCAACCTTTAAAACAATTACAGCCCAGAGTTTCAGTTCCTAAATCACAGCTCATGATTTGAGGTGGGAAAATTCAGTCTGGTCTTTTTACTGCTGTGTCCAGAGGATCAACTTAGACCTGGATTATTAACTCATTATAAAGTGTTTTATACGTACAAGTTTTGCACAAATTATTATTGCAAAATTAACACACTTTAATTATTTGATTTAACCTGCAAATTATTCTCTATTACACTTGGAATTATCCAGATGCATTTTATACAATGTTAGTAACAAATTACAATTATTCCTTTATTAAAATTTCAAGACCTGGATCCAAAAGCCATTCACAAATCAAAGTTGCAAGTCATGTTTGTGTTTTATAAATTGAAATTTGCCTCTAAATTCAATCCAAACCAGTTTTTATTAGTGTCATTGGTTAAAGCAGTTTAATCACAATGATGATGTTAAAGCATGATCTATTTTCTCTCTTTCTTGTTTTGCATTTAACCGATGGTCCATTCCTGCGCTATTATGAAGCAACCTCCTAATTACCACACCTTTTAAATAACCCTGCTGATCTACTGCATACCTTTATAGGTTCAACTGTTTGAAATGTTCGGCGCGGACTGCTCCGGAGTATGCAGGCTCTATCACATGCCATGATTTATGGCTTCACAAACATGTCAGATTTACTGCTGTGGTGTAAAGAGCATGAAGACTACAGCCTCGGACTCTCCCCGTCCGTTCATTTTTGACAGGTGACAAGACACCAGTAATTATCAGCCGCCAGGAATAAATCACTAGATTTTATCACGCTGCTCGCCGTGCCCTTGATGGAATAACCATTTTCAAGCAAAGGGGAACCTGTCCAACGCCCCTGAACCTTAGATTTGTAAATCTCCTGCTATAGCCCCCATAATGACTGGTTGTTAGCCGTTTGTTATTAGAGGTCTGTGTGCCAAACATTATAGATATTTCCTAAGGGGTAGTTAGGGGTAATAAGTGAGTAAGGTCCGGGTTCGCTAACCTTGGCTTTGCAATGGTATGTTAATGCATGTTGTTGGTGTCTGCCATGGAATTTTCTCACCTTAATAAAAAGCCTCCAGTCAAAAAAAAGAAAGGGTTGCACTTATCTGTGTCCCTCCACTATTTATCACAACACAATCCCTTAGGAATAGTTAATGTCTGAGAAATCAATGTTATCAAGTGTAAACTGCCAATCTGTGGTCTTTCATGGCAGTTATGCTATTTGTCATAGTCTAATCGCTTTTATTGCAGAAATACTGCATTGCCTTCTCTGTAAGGGATGGGATTTACTTGGAACATTCCTTATTTTCTCGCAAAGTTATGTTTTCCATGTTCCACAAATGGCAGAGAAGGTAATACAACCTCATCCATTCTGGTTCTTTGTGAATTTTGTGTTACCCAAGTTTGCTTGATAGTTATTTTTGGTGCAAGGATAAATATTCAGTGCTCGTGTTGGAGGAAGTACTCAAGTAAAACAAATTTAACCAAACAAAACACGTGTAACATTTTGCAAAACAAGTCTTCTGTATTCATTCAGATTTCTAGTCTAGTGGAAGTAAAAAGTGATAACATAAAAACTGTCATGTCATGCAGAATTGTCCTTTCAATACAGTGTATTTGCTTTTAGTGGGATTTTATTACAGATACAGTAACATTTGGGCAGCATTTGAACATCACAGTTGGTTAAGATGCAGGGAAATCTAATACATTTTTATTACTGCTGGATATTTGAATGTATAATTATGCATCATGTTGGTGATGATACAAATAAAATCTTAATTGGTAAAGTAACGAGAAGTAACTGGAAGAACACCTTATGAAACCTGGTTTAAATTCAGTAGATGCTGATTTGTATTTGTATTTGCACTAAATTGATTAAACTCTCTAGTTTCTTTAGCATGCCTGATTCCCTGGAAATCCTGGATCCCTCTCTTGATCTGGATCCAGACCAAAATGTTATTAGTTCTTCTTTGGGTCATGCCCCACACCCCCACAAAATGTTGTGGAATCAGTTGAGTAGTTTTTTGCGTAATCCTGTTAACTAACCAAACAAACAGATGAAAACACAACCTCCTTGGCGGATGTTTTTAGCATGTGTTCCCTGGGTCTGTACAAATACAGGGGCTCCAGTGGGCTGTGGCCTTTACAGTCATCATCCAGCAGCTCAGTCCATCTTTCATTTTGTGTCTTTGCTATCAGAACCGAATGCTGTCTGTCATGTCTGATAGTTTCAAAGCCTCCAGTGAAGGAGACTATCGGGCCTCCCTGAGTCACACTCTTCTTGAACAAAGTGAGACATGAAGTCTTGAAGAAGCATTTGAACATTTGACAAAGAGTTATAGTCGGGTTGTGTATGAGCTGTTCTACTCCTCCGTCAGCGTGTACCGCAGAGACGTACTTGAGTGAGACACGCTTCTTGAATTTTGGTGACATGGTGAGAGAGTGTCTGCATTAGAGATCTCGTCCAACGTGTTAAAAAAACAGAACTGGCTGAGAGCAATTCATACTGACACAACAAATGTGAATCATTCTGACTGAAATTACTGGCACTTGCGTGTAGCTGGCTGCTGTGATGCCTGTCAGAGAGCACGGGAGCTATAAAATCTCTGTTGTTGACTTGAGACGATGCCCCGGGTACTAGAGCAGGCACTGCCCAGCATAGAAAGTGTTATTCACACAGTATCTGTCACAGCGTTGGCTATTAATCACAAAGGTGTGCTGAGGTGTATTCTGCAACATTAGAGACGTAAAATAGATGGTTGTTAAGAGGAGGAAGAGCATATCTTGATTAAGGCCTACAAATACTTCAAGTTGTCATAATTTTTCATCAAGCAGTTAATCATACCAGGATACATTTGCCAGAAAAAAGACACAATGTAACATTTTAACAATTTTTTTTATTATTCAGATGAATTCAGTTTGTAGTTGTATACAAATTCAAAATTCTTGACATGGAAATATCAGATTTTTTAAAATTGTGTATGTTAATCGTGCCTTTATAATAATAGTAACCAATTGATCAATGAGACATTTTTTTCAGTCAGGTCATGAAGGTGGGCTGATGGCTGTGTGGAGAAAAACAGCACTTTTAATGTTTGGGTCACTAGGAGATCCTGTGCTCTCTAATTTAGCCATAAGAAGAACATTACTATAACCTCTGCTGCTAGTGATTTATACCTTGTAATAAAACCATGCAAATCTGTCAGTACTGATGTCATGACATGTCTAACAGTTTCCTCCGCATTGGAATGTCAGTACACTTCCTTCCCTGCCCTAAATACTTGAATCACAATATGAATCACTGGTTTTTACAGGAGAGCATTTACTGTAATATCATATGAACTGCAAACCAAAGGCACTGCTGAAAAGACCTGTATTTATTGCATGGTGCAGTGTGAAGGCATTAAGCTGTTAAATCATGTTTTATCTTGTGTCATGCAAACGCTGAGGTTAATGTACGACATGACCCAAAAATATGCATAGAGTTGGAAAAAGAGAATCCCGAAAGGCAGCGGTGTATGTTCATCGTGCATTCCTTCCAAAGAGAAGTCAGTCATTACTCGGGGTTGTCATTAAAGGGTCCATTTGGAGTGTTGGAACATGTGGTCAAGGTTAACTCTCCGTAGGCTAGTTCCCACACAACCCACAGCAGTTAAAGTGAAGCCCTCTGACCAGAGGAGTGGTAACAAAGCATCAGACCAATACTCTGGTTAAATGGCTCTAATACGTTTACAGCACTCCCCTAAAGTGATGTGCGTGAAATGTCCCCTCCTGGGAATAGAGATCGATTGACAGGTGTTAGATGTCCGTGGTTTTACCTTTATGATCTGTGATTTGTAAAATAAGTAAAAAAAATACATCTAAAAAAAAAAAAGCAACAGCTGTCTGGTTGACAGGGAGCATATTTGTTTAAGGACAAAGGAAAGTTACAATCAACTTAAGGAGTTTTGTCATTACGTGGCTGATAATTGTAGCTTTGTGTTTGGGGTGCAATTATAACCTTGTCCTGCCTCTGGCCATCAACCTCTCTCACAGCAGAAAATAGATCCCACACCTTCTACAAGCTTTTAGATAAAGATTTGAACTCGTTCCACCAAATTAAGTCCACAGTTGTATCTGAAACTAAATATATATAATATTCTCTCTAATCCTGAATATCAACTTTTTTGTGGAATAAGTCAAGTGATAGGTTCACAATGTCAAAGTCTATCTTAAAGCTACATTCGGTGTGAATATAAACAGTGGGCCTGTTTTTGCTCACTCCATAATGTTCAGAATGCACATAAGTGATCCATGTGTTTTACTGTAGATGGTCTTTGTTTTGTGCAGAAATTCATTCAGAAGTATTTCCAGTTAAGACACTTTGAAATTAGTCTGTTTATCTTGTCCCCAACCACTGCTCATTGAATAAGAATTAATATTTTGATAGTCAGTATAGATGGGGAAAAATTGGAATTATTAAAACAACAACAGTCTGTTTCAGTGCTCATATTACCACCTGACGATTGTTTCAAGACTGACTTGTCTCAAATGTAATTTACATTCCTCTGCAACACAACACTGAAACACTGCATTTATCTTGTTGTACATGTTGCAATTATCCCTTCAACTATTACAGAAACACTGGTAGTTACCCGAGAGTAATTTGTCAAGTATTTTTGTTTGACCACGGTTGATGTCAATCCAAGAGACTGATCTCATGTCCCAGGCTTTCACTCTGCTACTGCTGAACACATCCTTAGAGAATATGATTCTTTCAACAGGACGGAAAATGCCTGTCATATAGCTCCTAAATAATTGTAAAAAAAATATTAAAACCTCAAACATTTCCCATCTTTACAGTGTCACACTTATTGTAATGCAGTTACATGTTGAACTCCAACTCTAGCTTGGATGGCAATAGTTTTAAACGTCAGTGCCGCTTAGTGACAGGAATAAGAAGGCCTCTCTCTCATAGCTGTCATATTATTAAAGGCAGGCAAAGATAACTGTTGTAGAAATGTTGCCCTCTAGTGGTAATAACACCACACACAAGTACTAAGGCTGCTTTAGATTGGTTATTTAAATGCAGTTGATTTGTGCTGTTTTTTAGATGGTAAATGGCAGACTTACTGTAGAGGGAGCCAAAATCAAACTTGACAATAGTTCTGGAGGACACAAGCAACTCCAGGAAGCATGACAATGTTTAACAGTCTTTTATCGATGTGAGGACTAGGAAATTAGCTTTAAAAATGTTAAGTCCTGCCAGGTAGAGGTGCTATGAGAAAGGATTAAAGGTAACCCAAAAGAAACACAGAACTGTTCAGTTTGCAATCTATTACCAGAATTTAAAACAAGAATGGCACTCAGAGAGCACATACCTCCAAGGATTACCTATAGTTTCAAATGTTTGTTTAGATCTGCTCCAAATTTCACACACTTAAAAAAAAATATATATATATATATATATATATATATATAGACCTATTTTATTCATCAAGATCCATGAAAAATTCTTTAAGAGATCAACAAAAATGCTGCAAGACACCCTTCCGTGCTATTTTAAATAGATAGAAAAATACTCCTGGATTCGCCAACATTTAATGGGATCTGTCCTGATCCATCCAACATCCTTTCACCAAGTTTCATGCTAATCAATATAGTAGTTTTTGGCTAATCCTGCTAACAATCAGACAATATAGATATTTAACCAGTAGTTTGGCACTTTAACGAGTAGTTTGCCACTTTATTTGATAGTGACAGTGGAGATATCAAGTGGGAAGTATTGACTTAGTTTATCTGCCAGACAGCAGATGGCCATAGTGTAGAACTGTTTAAGATTTTTAAATTTATCCAACAGGCAGCATTTAAAATTACTATTTAACTAACACATATTGTCATTGTATGCTTATATTGACATTTTGATAGTAACTGAGGGATGGTTAAGTTAATGTATATAATTAGAAATATTTCTCCAGACTTGTGATGTCCATGTAATGTCAGTGGTTTAAAATGGCTTGATTATTGTCTCCCTGTGAGGGTTTTCACAGAAAAATGCTTTTGTTTGAAGGTGTTAGATTTGTAATGAGATTTAGACCTGTGTTTATTTTCCCAATGAAGGGTCCGGGAGGGTGACAGACAGTAAGAGGGAGATACTTTTCCTATAGTTGTCAGTTGAGAAGGAAACGGGGAACCTGATGAAAACATGTCATCATAGAGTTTCTAACACAGACAGTACAAGTCAAAAGTTTGGACACACCTTCTCATTCAATGGTTTTTCTTTATTTTTCTTTCTTTCTACATTGCAGATTAATATTGAAGACATCCAAACTATGAATGAACACATATGGAATTTGAGGACGTGACGGCAGCTGTGTCACAGGTCAGAGGTGGACTACAGGACATTCTGAGTGAGACAGAGACAGAGATTTTACAGATTGTTTCTCAAGTGGATGTTTTACTGCGACAACCAGGGCCAGAGACCAGAGCTGATTTCTTAAAATATTCACAGGAAATCACACTGGATCCAAACATAGCACACAAACAGCTGTTATTATCTAAGGGAAAGAGAAAAGTAACATGTATAGGTATATACCAGTCTTCTTCTAATCACCCAGACAGATTCACTTATTGGTATCAGGTCCTGAGTATAGAGAGTCTGACCGGACGTTGTTACTGGAAGTTGAGTTGGGGGGGCCAGCTGTTCATGTAGCAGTCACATACAAGAATATCAGCAGAGCAAGAAACTCACATGAATGTGTATTTGGATTCAATGATAAATCTTGGTCATTATCTTTTTATGGAAACAGTTATTGGTTTTATTACAACAGCATCGGGACTCCAGTGTCAGGTCCTGTGTCCTCCAGAGTAGGAGTGTACCTGGATCACAGAGCAGGTGTTCTGTCCTTCTACAGCGTCTCTGACACCATGACTCTCCTCCACAGAGTCCAGACCACATTCACTCAGCCTCTCTATGCTGGAGTTAGGGTTAGTTGGCCTGGATACACAGCTGAGTTCTGTAAACTCAAATAGACTCGGGTCATTAAAAGCAGTGATTTAGATTCTGTGTTTAAATCTTTAACTTCTTCTGTCTCCATGTTTTTTTGATTAAAGTTCATCGTGGTGACGTTTCTGCTCCGCACAGAGACCAGCTGTCAATCAAACACTGACCGTCCTTTATCACACATATTTAGTTCTCTCTATGTAAAGACAGAAATCTATAATTACACTGACATGAATGTGTTTGAAAGAACCCGAGCACCGAACGGTGGGAGGCCCTATTGTATTTCGAACAATACCCTCCCCCCCCCTCATATGGATTTAAGGAATGGGCGTGGCAAAATAACTGAGTAGTGCCCCCTAAAGGGCAGCCCCGGCACTACGTTTGGCCGACATCTACAAAAATCTATAGGGACATGCAGGGTTTCCCCCAGAAAACTTGCTAAGCCTGGTGGTAGGGCCGCTAGAGAAGCCGACCGTGTTCTTGTAAAAAAAAAAAAGGAATTTTCAAATTATGACAATTATGTGTTATTGAAAGACATTTATTAACAATACTTATTAACATTACATAATACAGTTTACAAACACAAAAAAATAATAAATAAAATAAAAATAATATTTTCAATTCGTTTTCAAGTAAAATCTAAGTGAATCTAAAAAAACAAGCCATTTCTGGTCACATTTAAAAGTAAAATAAATTAACATAAATAAAAAAGTGCAAACATGGCCAAGGGGCCAGGTTTGGGTACAGGAGCTTCAGCTCAGCAAAGTCAGAGGCCAGCTCCTGCATTACCTCCAACTGTGACTAAAGCAAAGAGTAAAAAGTGTAAGGAAAACAGAAGTTAAAAAAACTAACATTTCTATTCAACATTTTGCTTCTGCTGCTTACCTTAAAGATGCCCTGGCCCACATGAACCTTGAACACCGATACACCGATTGTATAATAATAATAAATAAGTAAAAATGTGGAATATTACCAAAATGGCCACTAAATGCAAAATAGCAGGCTTCCTGTTGCGTTTTTCAAATTGCACCTACATACTTTTTTGTTTGTCTGGTCATGATACAGTTGATATGATACTTGAGTAGCAAAATTAAAAACCAATATGAAATTAGCGAGCATAATATTGTTGATATTTTAATAGTACAAAAGATGCTTACCATACTCGGTCTTGTAGAGCCATCCGCTAAATTTAGGTTCACCTAACCACTTTGGGTTAAATCCGCTACTTCGATGTTTCCCATCCCATGTTAGCGCTAACATCCGACGCGCTAACATCTGACGTGCTAACATCCGACGAGCTAAATCCGCGCTAACTAGCTCTGGCTCTGCCTCATCACCTGGGGGTGAACGAGCGGCCTCATCGTCTCCTCCAGTGCTCCCCCGACTCCGGAAAAAGAAAGAGTCCAAGGTTTTTTGACCCTTTCTCCGTGACATGTCCCATGAAAGTTGTTGCGAAAGTTGTTGCGTGGTAGAGACAGGTCGTGGTTTTGGAGGTTCAGGTGATGGAAAATACACACCTCTCACCTTATGTGTTCACATACTGACCATAAGATGTCGCCAGTGCGGTTTCAACCGTATCACCAGATGCGGTTAAAAGCGCAATGCCGGCTTTGGTATCATGTTTCTGGTGCATAACATTTTTTTAAAAATAAATAAACAAGCGACGCTTAGCCTGGCGGGGGGGGGGGGGGGGGGGAAGCCTGGCGGCCCGCCAGGCCTATAACGCACTGGGGGAAACCCTGGACATGTGTCTTTTCATAACAAACAAATAAGTCTCCCGGATAGACACGCTAGACCAAGCAGGGAGCCCGCCATTTTGACTTAAATGGCTATTTTGGCCATTTTCCACATTTGTACTTTGACGAACGTGTCGTACGGCTTTCATCAGATCAACTTCAACTTCTGGGAATGTCATCTCAACAAGATGGAGACAAACTACCTCGGCATATTTGATTTCAAATAGCATCAAAGTTTGATTACACGCCATCAAAACACAAGCTTCTGTACCTCTGGCATATTTGGTCCAATCGTGTCCAAACTAGACATGTAGGACAAGACTCGAGACCTGATGACATCTACACAGACAACAAGACTTAGAATCACAGCGCCACCTGCTGGCTTCAGGAATCAACATGTTTTATACTTTGATGAACTGCTCCTGGGTGCAAAACAGCTGAGTCAACTCATTGGGTCATGGTCAGAATTGTGACATTTCCTCAAACCGTGTAAACATTGATGTGCGGCGACGGATCAAGCTTCTTTGCAAATCAATGACAACATTGTCTCCTTTGGCAAAGGACACGATTTTGTCATAACTCCACTGTGCATTGTCCTATCACCACCAAATGTATGTCACATGATTAGAGTCCAAGCCTGAACAGCTCCTTGTGTCAATATTTCCTCAGTGTCATAACGCCACCTACTGATTCGCCATGAAACAGGAAGTACTTGGTAAATCCACTCTGCACTATCCAACCGGCTCCGAACTACTGACCACAATCGGGACCTGAACACATCCATATATTAATATTAGTTCAGGGTCATAGCGCCACCTACTGATCAGTGTGAAAATTAAGTTGTTGTTACATTGTCCAATTGACACAAAATTCCTCACGCTACATCAGAGCACCTACTTACAGATCTATTAGTCAGTATGTAATAATAGGTATGGGGCCATCTACTGGCAACAGGAAGTAAGCATTTTTTTACAACTATCATTCGGATTACATAAAATCTTCCCAGTGAGATGTGCAATTTGATAGCATGGATCGTAATGAGCAATCAGCAGGCAAGGATCGACATCGCGTGACTTGCCGCAATACGCAAAATGCATGCAGCTCGGAGACGTGTGCTTGGTCATCGATCGCTCTCTCTACCGACCGCAACAGACTTCAACGTGCAGGTGCTCTGGCCCGTTAGAGCTAGAACGTAGCCCTAGTTCCATATGTGTTCCTTCATAGTTTTGATGTCTTCAATATTAATCTGCAATGTAGAAAGAAAGAAAAATAAAGAAAAACCTTTGAATGAGAAGGTGTCCAAACTTTTGACTGGTAGTATATATACAGGGTTCGTACGGTCATGTGAAACCTGGAAAAGTCATGGAATTTTAAATTGTGTTTTTCCAGTCCTGGAAAAGTCCTGGAAAAAAATAATCTCCCAAAAGTTTTGGAAAAGTCATGGAAATTTGTTATGTTCATTTTAGGGATGGGCATAATTAATAGACGATCGATTAATTGATCATTAAAAATTTCGTAAATGACATTTTTTCATCGATGAAAACTATTGCATGTTTGCTATGTGGCAGGAGGTCGGAATATCAGAGTTGCCCTGAACGCAGCACAGTGAAGATGTTAGCAGCTTAAGGAAGCAGCCCGGAGCTAGCCTCCGCTGCTGGGCTTCATGTCCGCACTCGGACTCTCAGTCCACGCAAAGGGGAACCCGGACAGACCTGGGTCTGGGTGACGGGTTCCGGGAGTGATGGCGTGACAACAACCGGACTGAGAGGTCGAGAACCGTCAAATCGAGCTAGCTCTTAGCGGCTAGCTGCTGCTCTCATCGGGGCTTAAGAGTACAGCAGCGCATATTTTCAAGTGTAACCATTGAACGGATCTCGTTTAACTGCCACAAGAGTTGATCATCTTGTAATAAAGATCTCAATGAGGAAACACGCTGTGTTTTTTCTATTTTCAGTGCATTTTAATATAGCCTATAAATAGTGAATTTTAATATAAAAATATTAATGATTAATCGAAAATCAATCGTTAATTCTCCCGTCGATCGATAAAGACAATTTAATCAAATGCCTATCCCTAGTTCATTTACGCTGAGTTTTAAATAATTCATATGATTTTAAAGAAATACACTCAAAATATAGGCAGGCATACTTGGGTTTGTGTCATTTAAGGTATACTGTATGCCTTGGAATTCTCATTGTTAGTTTGAATACTACATTTTGTCACTTTTTCGCGTATACACCGAGATTTCACAAAATGTTCGGTCATGGAAATTTGGTTTAAAGTTTTTGAAAAGTCATGGAAAAGTCATGCAAATCCATTGGTCAAAATGTGTATGAACCCTGTATATATATGTATATATTACATAGTATTTTCAACAATAAGACCTAGGTTTAAAAATGTATATCCCCAGTCCCTCTTATTTCCCCTTTGGAACTTTATTCATGCAGATTAAAATAAAATGGTAAATGTACAACATTAACTGGCAGCATCTCGAGAACGTGAAAATGGAGTGACAGGCCAAAAAAGGTTGAAAGATATTTTCATAGTGTGTGAGGACAGGAGGTAGATATACACTTTATTCCCTGTAGGTGGTGTGAGTAGGCTGTATTTGCTTTTGTTACTTTGAAGTTACCAAAAACAAAGTAGGAGGATGAATGGGAAACTAAGAGATACGATACATTAACCATACATAATAATATCGACATAAATAACATCTAGCTGCCAGACTTCTAACCTAGAACAAAAAGGGGAGATGACATTACTTACATTTTACCTTCTTGTCATTGTTCTCATTGTTGTCAATTTTTTTAATTGATGGTAAGATTCGATTTATGACTTTTGTGACCTGTTCTGGAAAAACAGATTTTCAACACAACCATTGTCACAGTCTCAGCTAAGCATCAAGGGCGACAGGGCCTTTTCTACTAGAGTCCCCTTGAGATCCTAAGATCAAACCTTTTGGTCGCCTCTTATAACCAATAATTATTCAAAGGCTTTCTCCTGGTTCGTATTTTATAGATTATTTAAATCATTATAAAGTGATATGTTATATATTCATATACGTTTTATGTGAGCCTTTGCTCTTGTATTATATTTCCAGCCCATCTTCAACAGTTGCTTTTATTGTTTATTAATTTTGAACTAATACTAATTAATAATCGTTTTAATTCATATTAATTTAGATTCACATCAAGTTGCTACACAGACAATCACACACGGATGCAGGTAACGTCTATCTGATGGTCAGGTCGAACATCCTTCTAAACATTTAGACCCCAGCATGACACAGCATGCATGCAGTGTAGGCTTTGTATCACCTTTACAGCTTTTATTAAGTTCTTATTTTAGTGAAATGATCCATCCATTATCTTTACTGCTCATCCTGCTTAAGGTCGTGCAAAGAGCTGGAGCCAGTTGATCGGACGAGAGGCGAGGTACACAGGAGGCCAGTCCATCACAGGGACGACATAGAGACAAACATTCATATCTACACTCAAATTAGATTCTCCATTTAACCTAACCACAACCCAGTCTGTGGACTGTGAAGCAGTAAGCAACAATAATCTCAGCATCATGGTCTCATGAGCTACCCCTGTAGTCATGTTCTAGACTCTCTATTATTTCCTGGTTATTTTATGAATTACTATCATGTATCTAGTCTTGTTGTTAATCCCCAGTCTTTGTCATTGCCTCCCCCACCCTTATGTGTTTCCCCTATGTCTCCTTACCATTGCCTTGTGTGTTAATGCCTTGTCTACACAGAATGCAAATTTTAATTTGAACAGATATTATCCTCTCTGATTAAAAAAAAAGTCTTCGTCCACACAACCTTCATTTTACAAAATATCTCCATACAGACGAGAAAATGAAAAAAAATGACCTCAAACAAGCATTCCAGGCCAGTAGGTGGCAATAAAGTCTATATCAACCATCTGTCAACTACTAGGGAACAATGCTGTGGTCCAATTAATGTTGGACAAGGCCTTGCTGGTAATGTGGTGCAGTGATGCTAGAAAAAGTAACAAACTTCGAATGAGACCTAGCAGTAATAACCAAACCCAAAGAAACAGTAATCCTTTCCCAAACGCTGTGTTTTACATGTACACAGAAATATACAGTTTCTGAAAGTCTGCACTTTGGAATTCATTCGTAAAAATCTCTATTTAAGTGACTTTAAATGTTTTTGTGTGGATGAGAGACAAGAGGAAAAAGTTTGTTTTGCAAAATATACAGTGTGGACAGGACGTTTATCAACTTTTTCATTATATAGTTCAGTGAATAAGCCATTTTGTAGTGTAGTATGATAGTGTAGTGAATAAGCCATTTTGTAGTGTACCTCGTGAACGGACGATGGAGCCTACATCGATCGAGTCAGACCTTCATGCATTGCTTGTACCATCAGAAGCATTGTCAGACTTGAGAGAGAGATGAACAGTTACAGGTTTTCTTTTTTTTTATTCTTTAACCTGCTGAACTCATTAATTAAAGAGGTGTCCGCACACTTTTAATTGTGAATATTTGGAAAAATGTTGGTTGAAGTTGGTTTTGATAGGAACTGATTATTGCCAGCAAGACGTGTCTCATTGAATGTGGTTAAATGTATAATGCTATGACAAAATTATATTTAATGTAATAATTAAGATTTTTATTATAAACCAAAGAGGGATTTACATCCTGGACTTAACACGAAACACACGACCAGCCTGAACAACAGAACTTTTAATTGTGTACACAACGTTTGTCTCATGACACAATGCTAACATTAGCTGCTAGTTAATGTGTTTTTCCTCTTGATTTCTTTTGAGCAGAGTTTCAGCCGTGTAGCCGTTGGTCTCCCAATGGTTATTAAAACACTTATTGGGAACATTTGATAAACAAGCTCGCTTGTGAAATATTTGCATGTCATGGGTCGTAACAAAATTTCAATGTATTTTGTCTCACATGTGATGCAGGTGCTTTGCTGTCTCTCTGCTGTAAGTTTATGCAAAAGAGATAATCTGAAACATACAGTTCATAATTATTTGGCTGTGTATCATCCAATTAATGTCCGAAAGCCATCAACAGCTGTTTGAATTTATATCCTGGCTGGTCCTCCATGTAGTAAACACATATAGAAACATAATGTGTGAGTGTGTGGACAAATCTCAACACTTCCTCATTGTTTCCCCTCACTGGGTGTCAGTTTGTCTCTTCTGTCCCCCTGTGTTACCTCAGGCCTCTGCTCATGTTTCCCACAGACTTTTGAATTTGGATTATCAGCTTTGTATCCTGTTCTCCATCTGGCTGCCTCCTGTAAGTTTCTCTGCTCTATCAGCCTGTATGTGTGTGTCTGCATTTAGGCCCAGATAGGCTCACTGAACTTATCACTATATCACTAAACACACTGGGTTAGCATAGGCCTGTATTTACAGTTATGATCAGATGAGTAAAAAAGGAAAATCAGATTTACCGTGGGACAAATTCTTTGAGTATATATTTGTGAATATTTGAAAAAATGTTGGTTGAAGTTGGTTTTGATAGGATCTGATTATTGCCAGCAAGATGTGTCTCATTGACTGTGGTTTAATGTATAATGCTATGACAAAATTATATTTAATGTAATAATTAAGATTTTTATTATAAACCAAAGAGGGATTTAAATCCTGGACTTAACACGAAGCACACGACCAGCCTGAACAACAGAACTTGGTCAGAGGTAGTGCTCTCTGCCTCTACTCATGAAATTTTAATCCTCTCTGGATGCTATGATGATTCCATTTTATAAAAATTGGTGGTTTAAAAAAAACAATATATAAATAAATAAATAAACTCGATGCTGCAGCAAAAACACACTCAAAAATAAGAACCAAATTCAGAGCGAACATTTTGATGACATGAAGCATTTTTTATGTAATTCAGATTGAATGGAGATGTATTAGCCACAACACACAGTGCAATGCATGCACCCTCTGCACACACATGACATATATTTGCAGCAGGAGGATCAAATGCAGGTCCCCTTGCAGAGGGTGAGCGCACAGAGAATCAGTCAGCTGCACCGTGGACCATGTGTGCATGCGTCCTCCTTCCCTCCCATTCAGCTGTTTTTAAAACGACAACCCCCCTCCCTTTCCAAATCCTGCTCCCGCTTCGAGTGCAGTCATTTCTAGTGCAGAGAAATGTCCCTAGTGACACTGAGGGATGACGCAGGCTCTCTCTTTCTTTCCCTGTTTCACTACCCCCCCTGCCCATACCATCTTCTCCCTCTTTTGACTTGCTCTCCCCATCTTTTTTTTTGCTCTGACGCTCCCCCTTTTCTCTATTTCCTCTCCCTGTCTCCCTCTCCCCTTCTCCTCTTGCTGTCTCCCTCTCCTCCCTCCTTCTCGCTCTCTCTCTCTTTCTCTCTCTCTCCCTCTCTCTCTCCCTGCTCTAGCACTGCAGTGCTGATTGTGATTGCACACACACACACTCACACACACACTCACACAAGCACACACAGGAGCGTAGCTGAGCGGCAAGGACTGCAGCAGCATGCACCATCCGCGGCTGAGCTGTTCGGGGGAACGAGGAAGAGGAACAGAGGAGAGAAATTAGTCTGCTATTTTCACACCAGCCTGTGTGTGCATCTTTTCAGCACTGGGGATGAGGCATTTCAAGAGCAGATAGCTTATGTTATCCGGCCTCCTCTGCACTGACTCTGCATCCCATTCACCCTGCTCCTCCCACTCCAACTCTTCCTCCTCCTCCTGTCTAAAGCATCGTTAGACAGGACTACAGATTGACCGGGACTGGAGAGTGGTGGATGGTCAGGTTTTGCCCCGGCTGAAAGATTCTTCTATGGTTATGCTACATTTACACCTCCACTGATGGCTGGATTCTAATTGACATTTGGAGCTTGAAGATACCCCACAGCCCTCAAGGAATCTTGGATGTGTGTCATTCTTTACCAGTGTTGTCATTGGCGCATTTCCTCTATTTCACTGCTTGCTTTTGCCTTCTCTGAGACTGGCTAGCAGGCACTGCAGCATCAGGACCGCAAGACCCATGAAGTGGTAGGGCATGAGGACCCAGGGGCGACCCAGCGGAAGGGCTTGAGTGCTTCCATTGCTACCACTGCTGCTGAGGTGCTTATCTTGATTTTTTTTTTTTCTCCAGAAAAGGGTGTCTGGTGGGGGTTGGGGAGGGTGGTGACAGCACAGGTACCCAGGCCCCTGCGGGTGGCTCTTGCGTAGAGGCGCAGGCAGGACGTCCTGTGGGAAAGGGGTGAAGAAGGGCTGGCTCAAGTGTTGGGCTCCTGATGGTGGCTATTTTTGTCTCCCTTAGCTGAGTGATTGGGACAGCGGGTGGAAGAGAAGATGCTTATGGCCCGAGACACGGCGCGGGATGAGGCTCAAAAGCTACACAGGAAGTGGCTGAAGCACCAGGCCTTTATGGCAGAGCTGGCCCGCAATAAAGAATGGCTGGCCAAGATAGAACAGGTGAGTGGAGGGGACCAGGGCATGGCGATGGAGGGAGGGAGAGATGGGGAGGATAGATAGGCAGAGCAGGTGAGTTGGGGGGAAGGTACCACGCCAAAGAGAGCACATGACCGAGAAACAGTGATGATGCTGGGTGTGGTGGCAGTGAAATGGAATATGTGAAAGTGGGAGAGATGTCTTCACCCAGTTTTCATTTCATCGCTTTGCTTGGGGACATCCTGAATTACATTCTCAAGGTTATACCGTTGTAGTGGCTGTGTTGTGTTCAGGTTCGCAGGTGCTGTGATCCCTGTGGCTCTGTGGTCTGTTTGCTCATAGAACAGACCATGCAAATTTATTTTCACATAACACACATAAACATCTGCAGTAGTGAAGGCCTAACGTACAGAGATTGCACATTCAACAAATATTCCCTTATTTACAAAATGTCCTCAAGGAACGCACAGCTAAAATGAAGTCAGTTCACAAGAAAATCCTCTCAGGTTTGCTTCTTTTTGCCCTGCATTCCCATCATGCTTTGCAGCATCCCATCCACACAGAATGTTCTCCATGCCCTCTGCCTCAGTGGAGCTCAGGTGGGCTCTTTACATGTGAATTAGTCAATAAGACTCCATTTCCGCCAATGGCACATTGCATTTGGACATTTAAATGTGTCGTCAGCTCAGTCACATGTCAACATGCTGATGCACTGAATATGACATCAATGCAGTCTGTATAAATTGTCCTTTTTTGCTTACCATGTAGAAACCTGCTGTTTGTCTGTTTGTTCCGCACATTATAACATTGTAACACCAAATTATAACATACAATATCATTATTTAAGGTACTTTACAGTCAGGAACTTCCAATATTATATTAAGAAACCCAAAAGTTCCAACCATGAACATCTATTGGAGACAGGGAAGAGGAAAATATGATTCTTTGATAGTGCATCTGTTTGACTTTTAAACAGATGCACTGTACCTTTGTAATGATTCATTGTAATATTAATAATAATAATAATAATTACACAAAACTGTGATGTGTTTAACCAGGAAGTGTACTATGAAATACCCCCAAGCATTATAAGAACATTAGAAAACCTTTACTGTGTCTGTTTTTGATTCTTTGATTCTTAGTTTTCGCACCTACTCTAATATTAATGAAGTGGCTCCTATTAATCAAGTATCAGTAAGTCAAAGCTGTGACTATAACACAGTACAATATAATACAGTACTATAACACAAGTCCCTTATAGACACATGTAAAACAATCTGTGTCTCGAGTACCAGTTCTGTTGACATTTGTTTGTGCTTTAATTAATCTTTTTTTTTTTTCAGACATTAAGAAAGTATAGATTGTGTGTGACTGTATATTACCTAATGAAGAAATCCTCACAGAGTCACCCATGTGTGAAATGTATTTTAAGGCTTATCGTGCTATGGTCTAGAACCCCCCATTGAGCCAGCAGACACCTTGATTTAGTTCAGTCACGATGCTAAACAGCTGAGAGATGACTTGTGATATGACTGTGTTACATACCAATCAATGTGTGCAGGTAGGTTTGTGCTTTTTACCAGGTGACATTTTATTTATTTTTCTTAATTCAGGTTTAGTGACTGAATCTGTGCAACCATATTCATTTGTGTTCTCAGCAGTTTCATGTCCTGTGGCTTAGCAGTGCAGGATATTATGTTCGTTCAAGTATAGCTGGTTTAATAGTACACAACACATGGAGGAAACACCTGGGATGGTGTTCTTACAAAGTCAAATGCACAGAGGCTCGTATATAGAAAAATTCATAATCAAATATGCTGTACTGCAGCAGCTCAAATGGAACTGTACAAGATTCAATATTATCAAACAGATACAGGTTGTGAGTTCATCAAATTAATTAAAATATTGAAGTTTAAAAACAATACAAGACACTGGATGATGGGTTCAGTTTAGAGAAAAACTAAAAATACTCAGTTTGGTTGGTTGTTATCATGGAGAATCTCTTTTGGATTTGCGCTGCACCTTAGAAAATTGTGATGTGCATTTGTCACTGACAGCTGATATTTAATTGAGCAATGGATTCAATCAAGAATACATCATGACATTTGTTTTGGTGTCATTGTATGTTAGGTTTAGTTTTTGGGATTCCTAAACTAATTTCTCAACATGCCACATCCCAAATCATCAAAAGTGATGAGCCAGGTTTGTGTTGAGATGTAAAATTTCAAGAATAAGAAATGAGAGTTGTTATATTAGCAAAAAACATTTTTGTACATAAAAGCAAACTCAACAAGGCCTCTTGTAAATGTATGGTTATACAATTCTGTCATCATTTTTACCAGTGAAATGAAATACATTAAGCTGGAATAGATACTTTTTCAAGAGTAATGTAGAGCAACATGTTTTATATTAGTTGACTACAATGACCACAGTTATACAATGTTGTGAACATTTCTTAGCATCTATATTGTTATGTTAATTCAATTTACCATTATAGGTGCTACAGTAAACAGTATTGTGTGCTGCTTTACTTCTGAATCATGAGCATATTTGTTGAACCTTTGATGCTAAACAGCAGAGAAATAAGCTGAAAGGACTGACTCTGAGTGCAGAAGATGGCTGCTCCATAGTGGATGTCTCCCCTGAGCTAGCTCTTTTGTGTGTAGTCCAATACTCACACTTCCACCGACCCTCATGTCTTCCTATCCCTGCTAGCATTACTTAATCTACCCCCACTGCTCTCCCTGTCGTTACCTGAGAGACAGAGAGAAGAGATGACGCTGCGTCCTGCCATGGTCGGAGAACTCTGCGTCCTTTTGGAAGGGTTCCCGCCTCAGCCCCTTACCTCCCTTCTCTCTCAGTACTTAGTCAGCACATGATGCCGGACGCACAGCTACACGCCGCCGCGTGTTTGTGGAGGATCTGTAGGTGATCAATGACCTTGTGCCAGGGCTCACCGTGGGCTCAGGGGTCAAAGCTTTGTAAACACCTAGCCGGAGATCGTAGATCAGTGACACCACTGTCGTCAGTCATAGTTTTTCACCTCTAACTTACTAGCTGCTGGACACCTTCTGGTGATGTGGGATCAACATAAGAGTACGTTTTAGATTGTTCTGTTTCCCACAGTCTACAGTTAAATCATCTATCACTCTTAATCTTCAGCCCCTCCTTCATATGTGATTGATAAGACCTTTAATTCAATTCAACTTGTATAGCACCAAATCACAAGAAACATTATCTCAAGGCACTATAGTCAGGTCCATATTACCCAACAGTTCCCACAACAAGCAAACGCTTTGGCGACTGTGGGGAGAGAGAGAGGAAAGGGAATCAGATAGGGAATAGGATAATGTCTTCACTGTATTACATACATTCCACATATGTGTCAGGGCTGGTGCACACTTAAGGATAATTGGGCTCATTTTAGACCTGATACGTGCCTTTCGACTATCGCTGGGCGATTTCGATTAGAGGCCAATTGGAGCTGATTATCTCCCCAAATAATCTTTAGGTGTGAGGGGTTGACAAATAATCTTAATACAACCTAATGTTTCGGAGCCTCCCTGATAATGATTCATATTTTGTTTTATGCTCAAAACAGACCACACTCAACTGCATATACTGACAACATGGATCCTCCTCCTCGCATTTTGTTTTTTTCTGAGGTCACGTTTGATCACGCGAGTTTCTGTGAGATCCCAAGTCTCGGAAATCACCACCATGAAACCGTTTCCTACAAATGGCAAGTGTGTGGTCATACGTTCAAGCCAAAACGTCTGGCAAGTGCATCGTTTATAACTCTCGCTATGTGGTCACCTACGTTTTTTAGAATCGGTTAAGACTGTGCACCAGGCCTCAGTGTATGTTTGGCTGACCATATTCCAACTATCAGTAAATTACATGATCAAATGAATCCCAGAAAAGCAAAACTAAGATATAAAGGTTCATCCATCGCTGATTCCGATGTAGCTGCCTCACTCTCAGATTCCTGCTTTGTTAATGTCACACTGTCCTGACCCACTGGAGCTCCTTAACAGATCCATCGTTCATATCAGCGACGCCTATTTCCTACTATGAAAAGTCAGCGTCTGCTGTGAAAAGGCCCTACATTTTTGGACATCTTTTCCCTGTCTGTTTCACTCCAAACCAAATTAAAAATAAATTATTCCTAGTGTTGCTCAAATGGGTGTAAACCCATATGCATTCGCTCTGAGTTATTTTCAGGGGTGAATGAACACATGTGATGCTCTGGTGAGTATATAGCAGGATGGTGTACTTTATACATATTGGGTTTTATAGATTTCCATTTAAGGAAAGAACATGTCACCCAGTACAGTGGTGGAGCCCTTTTTATCATCATTTCTTTCCAGTAAATATACATGTCCTTTTTCCATCATGTATTGCATAAAAAACCTGGCTGCATGTGGGGAATAAAAAGCAAAGACTTCCTTCTCATATCCCTCAAATTCTTTCTTAAAATATCTCTTTATCTCTTTATTTTTCTTAGTGTATATTAAAAACAACATTGACCTTGTGAACTGAATAAATACCAGCACCAAGTTCTGCCACTATATTAACAACCAACATGACCTGATAATTCACGCATGAAGAGATTAGCAGCATTAAGGAAGACATTTTTTTTTCTCTCAGGGTGTATATTTTTAGGTGTGACTCTTTGGTGTGATTTTAATGGTAAACAACAACAACTATAACACACACAGCAGATACAATTAAAGAAGGGGGTTTACTGTGTCCTGCCATAATAAACATATAATTCCCGAGCAGTTTGGATGTTTTGACCTATGAATTATTCAGTCAGCTTTAAGGTTATTACATTATTATATCCTGTCATTTATTTGCGTCTTACACATTAAGTAACAGTGCTGAAACATGATCGCTGAAGGCTCACTTAATTCAAGACCAAGCGATATTAGATTGAAACATGTATGCCACATTATCTCATGGTGTTAAATCTGTATCAAGACTACATGCTCTACTATGAGGTTGGCTAATCATTTAATACCAGGCATACTGTAGCGGTATCAATACTACATGACGACAACCTTGCTATTACATTTGCATAATAGGTCGCATCTACTTAAGGATTTTGACAATATCGCTGCATGGTATTGCTACGTAAGCTAGTTTGAATCTCTTTCACCAGATCTTAAGTGCATGTGGTGCATCTGCTCAGACAGTTTCTAGTTGTGCATTAAGGATCTCAGTAACTTGCATCAATATTCACAAGGTCAGTGAACTGAATAAAGTTAAATCAGGGACAAAATGCAAATAATCTCAAATTTATTTCTACAAAGACTTGTTTGCTAGTTCATGAAACACCTCAGCTCTGGTTTAGACTAGGATTGATATACATGTCATACTCACAGCATTCTGTAAATATATTGGCAATGCACAAGAAAAAGACAGGCTAAGTTGAAGCTGCATGCAACTAACCTATCAAGGCTTTTCTAACCAGGTCCCACCAACACACTGGTATGTAAATCTGAGTTCATATTAGGATTTGATGAGTGGCATTCACATCCGGTAGTTTAACAAACCTGATATTTTGTTGATGCTCGCAAAAAAGAGATTCTTGCAACAGCTTTCTTAAAGATTACAGCAACACAATTGAATAGTGTTCAGTAGAATAAAGCAGTATTTGGTCTAAAAGTGAAAATAAAAGTATAAAATGTATTTTAAGTGAGGATTTAAATATGTAGAGTTGATGTAGATCAAATGAGTACCTAATGGAAATTATAATAGAAATGAAAATAAGATAAGTTATATGAAACAGTAAAGTAATACTAAACTAAATGGGCAGTAAGTAGTAATGATAATTTGAGTAAATATGTGTAATATTGTACATGATATTGAACATAATACTTTGAAAAAGTAACATTACACCTATGGGTATTATTTCTCATTGTCCAATAATCAGTGGTCCTTCCTGTAAAAGGGGCTTGTGATGAGTATCACAGGAACATCCTGCAGTTATTTTCAGTAGTGTTGTTTGTCCTATTATGTTTGTCAATCAAGTCAGTTAGTTTTCAGATGATTCTTATATTACATGTTACTTTAATTACCTCATTAGCTTTCAGAGATATTTTTAGTGGTGTTTAAGTCAATATCAAGGTTCTTTTTTTTCTTTTAAATCTGTCCTCACGTGTCTGTTTTTTCTGTCTGCTAAACCTTTTTGTTTTTTAACATTTTCCTCCAGATTAAAAGCATGCCTTACTTTACATCTAAATAAACTTGTTAAATCTTTGCCAGAGCTCATCAACGTCCCATCATGTAAAATAGATTAATGTCATTTCTGCTATTTAGGAGTAATACATTTGAGAACAAAGGCTGACAACGGCATGTTATATCATACGGTTGTTTGGATGATACGTTTCCATTTTATGATAATGGTACTTAGTTAATAATTGCCATCCATGCTACACTGGTCAGTAATTTCTTTCTTGTTTTTTCAAAATTAAAGCACAGGCCACAGCCTTCTCAAAAATGATCTATGAGCCAAGATATTTTTTTTATTATATGCAGCTCATGAGTGTGTTTTACACAGTATGACTTAGTTCACATCCACATAGAAAAATCCAGAATTGCTGGTGGCAAAAAAGTTGCTTTTGCTGATTTTACTGTAAATACATATATGGTCATGATAGTGTTGCATTGTGGGTTGGGCTGCAGGGGACAAAATCACATTTAGTGACATTCGCAGTATGATGACTCTGTGATTAGCCAGATTTGAGTTTGGACATCTGCTCAGGGTTAGGGTGTTTTTGTGGATTAACCGTTAGCAGAAGCTTAACGTTATTTAGAAGTTCCCGGTGTTACCTTTATCAACGCAGTAGGTGTGAATACATTGTTGTTTCTAATACCACCCCCTGTTTCACTATGCTTCATCAGCATTTTAAGAAAGCCCGCAGAAGAAGACAGTGTTGCCATAATAGCATTATTCATTTGTGGTATAGCCATTAAAATATCACACTTTGTCAGCCATGACTGCCTGGAAAATTCACCTCGCAGATGCCCTTTGGATCCAACTGTGCCCAGGCTGTAGCAGAGCCGAGCACACACCCGCAGCCCCATCCCTGTTCTACAAACCTTTGATTCTTTCTCCTTCTGCTTCCCCTCTTCCTTTACTCTGCCTTTCTCCTCTCTTCTCTCCACCCCCTCTCTGATTCCCTCTCCCTCTGCTTCACTCTGTGTGTCAGTAAAGCCAAGAGAGAGAGAGAGAGAGACCTGCTTTCTGCTGGCTCTGCATTATGAGACGGAGAGCGAGGCTGAGGGAAGATAGGAGCGAGAGAGAGGGATGTGAGAGAGTGAGCACTAGCAGCAGTTAAGCAGTGAGCCTGTGCCAAGAGGAGGAATGCAGCACTGCATTATGAAAGCCATAGGATATAGGCCCAGCTCTCTGTGAAAGATGAAGGAGTGAAGCAGGATTTAGAAGATAAAATCCATCATCCATCTGCAACCTTGTTAGTACAATACAAGCTAAGTAAATGATGAATACATAACCCACTATCATACAGTATAGATCAGGAAAAAACAGAGCTTGTTTCTTAAAACATAGAGAGAAAGACACTGCAGGGACCTGAAGGCCTCAAATGCCTGCACTACAAATGAGCTTTTGTGAGCCATATTAAAAAAATATCCCAAATCTTGGCATAAAAGGCAAACACCTCCTACCATAGGTAATGGGAGGAGAGTGGTGATAGTGTATTTTAGAGAAATGCTTCATTGTCTCCAAGGAAAATGCCACAATCTTTGATCTCCCTGCATCCAGATCACGACGTGAACGAAGCTGGAGATTTAGAAGAGGGGAGAGGAGTCAGAAGAGCACAAGCAAAGGACAGAGCAGGGCTTTATTAGATTTACCATGCATGATTTTTAGGTCAGCCCGGGGCCACACTTTGCTCCATACACCTGCGTCTCTGCAAGCTGGGGGCTCCGAGCCTTGGCATGGAGCTGAGTTGTTCCAAGTTATTTTGGGGAAAGGACTGAATTATGTCATCCAGATTCTTAACACTATGTAATGGTACTATCAAAGTCTTGATCTGAAATATTTGAATAAATCCAATGAAATAAATATTACTTCATTCAACCTTTATTTTTATTTTTTTAAATAAACAATGCATTCCACCAAACCAAGTAAACAAAAATATGAAACAGAAACATTTGCAAAATAGCAAAAGCCTTAGGAATAAATACAGTACATGGAATTTTATTTAAAGCTTACTGATTAAAACCAATGATTTAACTAAAACAAGAACAGTTCGGTGTAAACTTAAGTTGGAATTATGTGGAATAAATTAGATCCAAAGGTTCATGGTTGAGAATCGGGCTGTTTAGTTCCTACAATATTACTCTTTCTATGAACAACAAGTGCCTTTTGATAAAAAAATAAAACAGTTGATACAAGGTTATCAGATTCCAAATTTAACATCTCAAGTGGTGGACATTTCCACTGTAATTAATTTCTAGTCCCAAGTGAGGCAACAATCATATCAGCCCATACGAACCATCCCTTGAAGAAAGAGCTGACATTTGAGTTAGAGGCAAAAAAAATCACTCAGCCAGGAAATGATAGCCCAACACATAATGTAAGTTCTAAATAGGTCAGGTTTAGCATGTGTTGAAATACACTGTGAGTTGCAGTAAAGTCCGAACAGTGTTACTCAGTGGATAAACTTGACTTTCTGTCTCCAGGAGGGTCTGGAGCTGATCCAGGAGAAGCCGGAGCTGCGTCCGGTGGTCCAGCAGAAGCTGGAGGAGATCAGAGAGTGCTGGTCCGACCTGGAGAGCACCACCAAGGCCAAGGCACGCCAGCTCTTTGAAAACAACAAGCCCGAGCCGGCGGTGAAGAGCTACTCGGACCTCGACAACCAACTCTCCCATCTGGAGCAGCAGCCCCCTCAGCTGGAGCAGGCGCACCACCTGCCCACCTTCAATGAGCAGCTGCAGAAGTTTCAGGCAAGTGTCAAGGCTCCCCGGCAGGATTCTGAGAAGAACCCTTCATATGTGAAGCAAGTTGCAGGTGCTCTGAGGCCAGACATGATCACATTTTTAGAGTTACCACCAACAATTGGTCACCTCTGTAAATCCTAAGCCATCACTAGCTCATTGTCATCCTTAACACTGCCCTGTTTTAACTGCATGTTTGCACTCAAGCGCCTACAAACATTCACTCCATAGATTAAACCGTTTTGTGTATGTTGTTTATGTAAACTGTAACTTATGTACAAAATTGCACAGCCTACTACGGATGTATATATTCTTTAAATCTAGATTTGTTTTGATTTTTTTGGCACTAAGCCCTTATTAGATAGTGACAGTGACAAAATGACACAAAACAGGGTGAGAGGGGTTGGGAGAGTGACAATAAATGATCCAGCCAACCAAAAGTAAGACTGATCCGGGCATATTCACCCAAGTCTGTCATTTCCCGCTCCAAGAATAATTATGTCATTTTTTAATCTTTGCGATAAATTGAGATGAGATGAGATGAGATGAAATGATATAAGATAAATCTCGGAAATTTTATGTGTTGCAGGAGAAAAAAGGACAGTGAAAAATAGATATCAGTGAAAGTAATAAGAAGTCAACATGCAATATAAACGCAATAAATTAAAAAAATTGAAATAGAGTAGAAATTAAATCTTCAGTGTAAACAGAATATATACAGTGAGAGCAGAATACATATATATCATCATAACTCTACTTTTTAGACTCCACCCATTTGACATTTAACTCAAGCAGCAGTCTGACTGAAGGTCTATAATCAGCCCAGTTGTAGCTCATGATTTCAACAGACAGTGTAGTTCAGCTCATTGTAGTTTATGTAATTTTCCCAGCTGTTACATGTGTTCACACAGGCCACTGTTGTGGTATGTTCTTAAACACGCGGTTCAGTGGCATTAAAATATGCACCATATGCTTTTTTCCCTTTGAAGTGAGGCAGTCTATTACATAACCCTGAAATGTTCTGATGGGGAAAAAGCTGATGTGTTGTGTTTGTCCATGCCTGTAACATGACCTCCCTCTTCCCCCCCCCCACCTCCCCCCGTGCAGGCTATGGAGTCTCAGATAGGGGACTTTTACAAGGATGTGGGGGAGCTGGGAAGCTTGCAGGGGGTCTGCCTACCCCAGCGAGGGCTGATGGCAGGTGACAAGGGAGGCGGCGAGCAGTCAGCCATGGTGGAGACGCGCATCGTCCGCCTCATTGAGCCCCTGAAGGAGAGACGCCGCATCTTGCTGGCTTCCAAAGAGATGCACCAAGTCGCCCAGGACCTGGAGGATGAGATAGTGAGTGGCACAGCTCTCCTCCATACACGCAGATCCTTTTCACACACCAGTTAGAGTTACTGCATTAACCCTCCTATTGTTTTCAGGTCAAATTTCATCAGTTTTGAAATCTGGATACCTGCATACACTTAATTGTTTCTGATCAAAACAAGGCGTCATTACAACCCCAACAATGACGTACTGAATACAATAAAACTCATGTTGATCATCGTATGCTTCAAATGTGACCAGGTGGAAATGGGTTATTTGTGCAAAGAAATGTATAGCAAATGTTGGTAATCTATCTTGAATAACAGAAATGATAAAATCAAAAATAATAGCAATAAATAATTAATAATTTTATAAGTATCTCATCTCCCTCTCTAAGGTGTATAACTTCAATTGGTACAAGAACATGAACAAACACACACACACAGTTGTGTCTCCATGACTATAGCGGACATCACATTGATTTACATTGATTTCCTGGAGACTAACTCTAACTGTAACATATATACTACTTGCCTAACTCTAGAACTCACCCTAACCTTAACCTAAACCTAAACCTAAACCTAAACTAAACCTTTCTAAAATGTAATGACTTAAGTTATGGAGACTTGATTTCTGTCCCCATAAACGAGGACAGTTTCCCATTATGTGATTGTGTAAACAGATTTAGGTCCAAAGAACATGAGTAATACCTGGACCACACAAACACACACACAGTCTCACACTCATACATGTTTACCTTACTAGAGATGACAAGTGTTGGCTTGGATGTTAAAATGACTATTTTCAGTGGGAAGTATATGTTCTCGATTTTGACCCCTATCAATATTTCCTTTTTCATTTGAAAAACATTTTAATGTAATATTAGCATTTTGAGGTCTTTTTTTCGTGCTTGTTACTGGTTTCAAACCTGACTTTGTCTATTTTAAAGCTGTGGATTCAGGAGAGGCTTCCCCTGGCCTCCTGTAAGGATTATGGGAATAACCTCCAGAGTGTACAGCAGCATGTAAAGAAGAACCAGGTAAGTGTCAAAAATGACATATTGTGACGGTCAGCTGGGATGTGACCTAACTTCTAAGTCAGGGAACTTACCTCTGATCGGTCCCTCAGACACTCCAGAGGGATCTGACCGGGCGCCGTGCTCGTGTGGAGGAGGTTCTGGATCGGGCGGGCATCATCGCTTCACTGAGGACTCCTGAGGTGGAGTTTGTACGTGAAGGCGCGGGTCACGTGCGCCAGCTGTGGGAAGTTTTGCAGCTGGAGACGGAGAGGAGGTCTGTGATGCTGGACGCCATGATGCAGTCTCAGCAGTACTACAGCGAGGCAGCTAAAGTGGAGTCCTGGCTGTCCGGTCAGAAGCTCTATCTTGTCAGTGAGGAAAAAGGCACGGTACGGACAACCCTGTGTATTTCATATCGGTAAATCCTCAGTGAATATATGACACCGACAACCTCACATTAGTCTCATATTTTTCAGGATGAGGTGAGCACCCTGCAGCTGCTGAAGGCCCACCTGGCTCTGGAGCAAACAGTGGAGACATATGCAGAGACAGTCGGCATGTTATCCCAGCAATGCCAGCGCCTACTGGAAATGGGACATCCAGACAGGTTTGGCATGACCTGCCCTAGCACTTAAAATGTCTCATTTCTACATTTTCTTGTAAAATGGTATTGGAATAACACACCAATAATTCCCCTGTTGGTTGCTCTAACACTTTCCACAGTGAGCACATCACGAAGCAGCAGTCCCACATAGATCGGCTGTACGTGTCTCTGAAGGACATGGTAGAGCACAGGAAGACCAAACTGGAGCAGCAGTACTATCTATATCAGCTCAACAAGGATGTAGAGGAGTTGGAGAGGTGGATCACTGAGCGCGAGGCCGTGGCCAGTTCCACCGACCTGGGCCATGACCTCGAGGACGTCACGGTCAGTCCCTCATTTCAGTAGCTACACCACTGTAACCACAGCAGACAGATACAAACTTTTGTGCAAATGGCATGAACCTCGATCATATAAGTGTAATAAAACGACATTGACCAATTATTGAATTGATTTTTATTGACACCAGATCTGGATTTTTATTTGGATCCACCAAACTGCACACACTCATTAATATCAGTACTCTAAACATGTCTGATTTAGTTCATCAAGACTTATGACCCATTATTATATTATATTATATTATATTATATTGTATTATATTATATTATATTATATTATATTATATTATATTATATTATATTATATTATATTATATGTTACCGAGGGGTGTATTCCTATTTTTGTAGATTAAGGCCCAATCCCATTTCACTCCTTCACTCATTCCCCTAGCTCTTAACCCTTACCCTTCATTTTGCACGTTCAAATGTAGGGGTAGGCTGTCCCAATACCTGTTGGGACGGAGGGATAGGTGTTGGGGCTGTATAGCCCTCCAAACGAAGATTATCAGACCCTCACTTCAAACCAAGGGGTACCCAGAATGCCTTGCGAATACCTGGCAAGCAAAAATGTAGCAATTTCTCCATTAATATGGATTTAAAAATTACGTTTATGATTGTAATATCTTTAATATCGTTTCAATATTATTGACAGAGAAGAATTGGACTAATACAGACTTGTAATATATTCTCTAGGATTGGTCACCATTGTACAATTTGAATATACTTCCCTGCAGGTTGTATTTTATTTAAATCAACCTTTAAGACATTTACATCGTTCAGCCATCAAGTGGCAAGGAGGTCTAGATCCTCTTCACTTTAACAGAATGAGGCGGCGTGCCAGAAGTTTTGTGAACACAATCACATGATACATTTTAGATGACCAATTTGCATTGACTCCAAACATTGAAACAAAACAGTTTAATAAAAACATGTGATGGTGGAAGAATGGACTCTATTTATATCTGCTGGTGCGGGCCAAATATAATCGTAGCTCCAAGATGAGATGTGAGGATGAAGGAATGTGTGCTGCTGTATAGATATATATTGTCCTATATATACAGCTGTATATCATAAACACTGTTGGCAGCACAGTGAAATAAATCACTAAAGAGGTTCTGCCTGTAGGACCTCATATTTCTATCCATATGCACACACACCTGACGCACAGTTTTGTATGAGCATGACAAAACATACATTATCATCCTCACAGATTTCCGGGTCATGGGATTAAATATATTTAGCTGAATAGAAATCATGCATTGTCTCATTGATTAAAAAGAATAACATGCCTCACAAAGGTGGAATTTATTGCTGGGCTGGTGTATCAGAATGAATGAGTTCACGTTCCGGAGTCCAGTGTCTGTACTGATCTGCCATTTCGGTGTTTCAGGTGCTCCAGGAGACGTTCACCAAGTTTGCCGCAGAAACCAACAACATCGGCCAGCGGCGCATGGAGCAGGTGAACAAAATGGTGAACGAGATGATCGACTGTGGCCACACGGACGCGGCCACCATCGCTGAGTGGAAGGATGGACTGAATGAGTCATGGGCGGACCTCCTGGAGCTGATGGAGACCCGCCGACAGATGCTGGCAGCTTCGCACCAGCTGCACAAGTTCTTCACCGACTGCAAAGAGGTACAGTCAAAACAAATATCTGTCCCTGACTTAGGTGCGTCGTACTGCTTCAAAGGGAGACTGTCTGGCCGTGACACGCGCCTTCTATTTTTAAAGCGCTCGTGATGACGCCACTGTCCTGTGTTGCAGGTCTTGGCTCAGATCGCAGGGAAGATGAAGCAGTTGCCAGAGGTGAGGGCATGCCAGGCCAACATCACCAATCCAGCCACCCTGCAGAGACTCATGCACTCCTTTGAGCATGCCCTTCAACTGCTAGTGGCACAGGCAAGTGATATGACTTCTTTCCAAACCCATGAGTCATAGTGTGGTTGGAGTTATTTTTAAAAAAAAAAGTGACCCAAACCCTGCCTTTAGACTATACAACTATATTTCATTATTTACTTTTTTGTTTGTGTATGTAATTGAAAAAGCTTGTTTTGTTTTATTAAAGATCTGAAACCCAGAGTAAATCAATTCTTCCTCACTGACTGTACTTGCATTGGCTTCAGTGTGATCAAGCCATTCATTTATCCTGTGTTGGTGCAGGTGAGGCAGCTCCAGGAGAACGCCGCCCAGCTGAGGACTATCTATGCTGGTGAGAAGGCTGAGGCCATCATGGCCAAAGAGCAGGAGGTGATGGAGGCGTGGAAGGAGCTGCTGAGCTCCTGCGGGGCTAGTCGTGTCCAGGTTACTTCAGTGACCGATAAGGTGCAGTTCTTCTCGGTAGTGCGTGAAAACCTGATGTGGATGGAAGGCATCATGGGCCAGATAGGATGGGATGAGCCCAGGTGAGACATTTGCTATCCTCGTGCCCAGCTTTACACTGGTTACTCCACTGTGTTGAGATGAAAACTAGATAGTTGACAGTGTCTGGTCCAGGTTTATTCTGATTTAGTTTTTCACTTTTCAGTTCAACTGAAAGTCGTGTACAGTCCCTGTAGACAGACTTTCATTACCATGCAGTGTCAAATTAAGCTGCTGTACTACCCTGGCCTAATTTTGACGACATCTGTTATTCAATTTTTCATATGGTGTAGCTGTGGGCTATAACTTTTACACTGTAATCACTGCCATTATCTTTTTCCCAGTATAACTGTGCTACAAGTTTGAAACAATTCCAACTTGGCATGAAATCTTCAGGTAAATGTTGAAATAACAGCAGATGCAGCAAAACAATCAGCAGGTATTTTGATAACTAGTTAATTGAGTTACAAAATGGCCTATTTCCAGTTTCTCACATGGTGAGATTTGCTGCCTCTATTTTTTTTAGGTTTAATTTGTTTCCTTTAAGGGATAGCTTTTTTATTTTTCTACTTTTATTTGTTCATCAAAAATGTAGAAACTTCAGAGAAACCCACTTTTGAGGGATCTTTCTCCCAGGATGAACAGAAGTGCAATAGTAATAGTAATATGTCTCATGTAGCTGAAAATAATATTGACATATATTGCCAGTAATAGTAGTATATGTGAGTAGGCATATTGTATCTATCATGATCCATTTTAAGATGTCACCCTACACATAAGGACATTTCTCAGTATTTTCTGCCATTTTAAAGTATAACATGACTCGTTAATTTACACAATATTTCACATTAATCAGTAATTGTCTAGGTTTTCGTCACCTGTACAGATTATAAACCCTTTGAGGCAAATGTGGGATTTTAAATTAATATACATGAAAAATGTTGATCCTAATAAATTGTTTCCACTCATGAAGCTTAACCCAGGGAATGCTCTGTGTATTATTTTAAACAAATTACTTGAATGTTTAATTTGCTCTAGTTCAATATGTAAACTGGTATAGTTGTAAATCATACAGATGTGATTTTACAATCTGCAGATACAAGAGTACACTAAAAGCAGTTTTCCTTAATCTAATCTGAATTATCCAAACTAATCTTTCCTCAGGGATTTGACAGCTCTGGAGGTGATGATAAAACAACACATGGAGCTTAAAGCCAAAATAGACGGCCGGAGCAAGACCATACAGCAGTGTGCGGATCTGGGCAAGATCCTGATAGCTGCAGGAAACCCTGCATCAGAAGAGGTTGGTTATCAATCAGCCACAAAAACAATTCATAAAACCAATACAATGCTTATTCAAATTAAGATGGAGCAGTATGTTGCTGTCGTCATGACTGCCATTTGTGTGTCACAACAGATACAAGAGAAGCTGGACAGTCTTCTGTCTAAGCAGAAGGATCTTGTTGAAAAATGGGACAAGCACCAGGAAAGGTTGCAGCGCAGTGAGTAGATCAGTAAATGTCTCTGTTAGAGCAGAAGCAGTTTGTAACACAGCAAAGTGTTAAATGTGAAGTGGAGTTAAACTCCCTTTCATCCTGTTATGTGCAGTTAATGTATCATGAATCATGTATGAATCTGATTGTTCCTGTTTGTGCCAACATTACACGCTCACCCACAGATACAAATCTAAGATGTGAGCTAAAACATAACAACAACATAACCATCACCATAATTCACACAATGTGTACACACAAACTGTATGTAATCACCAGATTTCTACTGGCAGATGCATTAAAATGCGGTGTAATGGTAACCATCTTGTTGGTCTGCTGTCACCTCCAGAGCAGGAATACTTCCAGTTTGCCCAGGAGACGGTGAGGGCGGAAGCCTGGCTAAAAGCCAAGGAGCCGCTGATCACCTCCAAGCAGCCAGAAGGAGGAGAGGCCCCGGCCCAAACAGACGAGGCTGAGCAGCTCATCCTCCGCCACGAGGCCTTCCGCAAGGCTGCTGTAACCTGGAAAGAACGCTTCAGCTCCCTCCGCCAGCTTTCCGCAGTAAGCTCGACTGTAGATAAATGTTTAATCAGTTTGGTGGAGTCAGAATTTAATGCTGCTAAAGGAAAAAATGTGACCTTGGCTTGTTGTGTTTGCCTTGCAGACATGGGTGCATGTATTGTTATGGGCTTAAATCCATCTAGTGACGTTTACTGCATTTCGTGCACCGTCACTCACTGCATCCCATCTGCTTCTCGTGCAGCGTTGTTTAGTAGCCAGTAAAACACTGCTTTTAACAAATATCCCTGATAAGTTGTTATACCAACAATTTATTGGATCCATCCCACCTTTGATTTCTGGTTGTAACTGGGTTTATGTCTTGTGTCTTTAAGGCTGAGAAGAAGAAAGAGGAGGAGAAAAAGACAACTCCACTGTCCAGCAGAAGGATGTTCCCATTATCTTGTCTGACTCCAAACGTTGCCTCAACCAGTGCTACCTCACCTTTCTTGAGGCAGACGGTACAGGCACATATAGAACCCAAACCCTTACAGACCTGTCTGGATATGAGTGCCACTCCGGCCACCCAGAGATTGTCCTCAACGCTAGCCAACTACAACCCAGTCATAAATGGATCAGGCTACCACGGTCATGAACAGCAGAGCAGTGGGAAGTTGATGAGCTCCCCGTACCTTGGGATGAACCACCAGGCAGCTGGAGGTGGAAGTGACTCCGGTTTCTCTGCATTGACCTCCCATAGTGGTGGAGCAGACACTTCTACTTACCTTGGAATAAACCATCAAACTGTCGGCAGTGCAGAAAGCTCTGGGTATTTTGGACTGACTGCTGGGTGTGTGGGTAGTATCCAAAACCATTTTAGCAGTGGCAGATTAGGGAGTTCGGGTAATTTAGCTCAGCAGCCAAGTAGCGGAGGTTTAGGAAACCCTGGATTACTCCCCCCACAGAATATGGGAAGTTCTGGATATTTGGCCCAAACACAAAATATGGGAAGTCCTGTATACTTAGGACAACAGCCTAATTTAGGGAGTTCAGGATATTTGGCACAACAGCCTAATACGGGGAGTTCGGGATATTTGGCTCAACAGCCTAATATGGGGAGTTCTGGGTATTTGGCACAGCAGCCTAACATGGGGAGTTCTGGGTACTTGGTGCAACAGCCTAATATGGGTTCTGGATACATACCACAGAATTATCAGAGCAGTGGGGGATTTGGTAGCTCAAGCCTTCTGGCACAAAATCAGTACAGCAGTGGAAGTCTGGGCAGTTCCAATTACCTACCTCAGAGTGGCGGCATCATGGACCCTAAAATGGCATACGCATGGCAGCACCTTAAAGCTGACTTCATGCAGCCCCGGATCAACCACATCCACAAGGCTGTAAACCCCCTCCTAGAAGCCAGCAGAGTGCAGCGGGAACAGTATGGTGACATCCCAATGGCAGACATGGTGGGACCGGAGTCTGGGCTGGAGCTCCTCCATGGCCGTCTCCAGCGGGATCCCCGGGGTAGTCGCTCTGACCCTCAGATGGACCATCTGAGGCGAGAGAGGGAGTACAAGCTGGGTAGACAGACCTCCAGTGAACAGGAGATCCAGGCCAGGCTAAACGAGTTGCCAATGATTGTGCGTCAGGAGCGCTACAGGAGACGCCTGGAGAGACAGTCGTCCAGTGAACAGGAGGGAAGCGGCAAGCCGAGGCTGCAGAGGCAGGATTCTAGTGACCTGGAGGGCTCCATTAAAGATGGCTCTGACAAGCGCTCAGGGTACGAGTCGTGCTGGTCACACTGCAATTCAAATGAACTTTGCAAAATGTGGTTTTGCAGCGAATGCCTCATCAGCACTGTCAAGTGTGATCCCAATGATTTTTAAGGTTACATAATGATTGTATTTGTTGTTTGGTGACTCATCTGTGTTGTCACTACAGGGAGAAGAGAAATACCATGGCAGAGATTGTAGAACAAGTCCAGGAGAGAGAGGCAGCATCTGTAAGTTAGCTTACATACAGTGTTTTTAATTATTTTAATTTTCTTTGTGTCTTTGCGTCAGATTCATGTTTTTCTCTGCTTTCTCAGGCACGGGGAGACCCCTATCGGCCTCCTAGCAGCCTTTCAGCACCAGTGACTCGTTTTGATGGACGTCCTCGCGCCCGAGACCGTCCAAAACCAAGGAGGAGGCCCCGTCCAAAAGAGCCTGAGGAGAACCGACGTTCTCGCTCAGCCCCAGCAACTGGAGCCCCAACGACACCCCAGCCACCCTCACTCAATTGCCACAATGAAGGCTTCCTCTATCGCAAAAAGACCACCAGCTCTGACCTAGAAGTTCAGCAGAGGAGCCCCAACAGGTACAGCCATCACTGACAAATCATAGAACAGACATAGCTCACAAGTGACGGTTGGCTAAACCCAGTCATAGCTTTGCACGACACATCTGTGAAGCCTCACATGTTTTCATATGTTGACATGGTGTGCGTAGGTCTCTGACAAGAGCAATAGGCTACTAGCATTTTAATACTTAGAGGTCGGTGTCTTTTCTTACAAGCTTTTCCAAAAGACGTAAGTGCTGGAATATGCAAATGTTAGTAAAGTATAACTAACTAGTTAACTAGCTAATGAGTTACCAAGGCCAAGGACCACATTGTGAACTTCCTACAGTTTGTTGGGTTGCATTCGCTGAGACATGTCGGACATTTTATTTCCCCACTGGGTGGAAGTCGACCCTGGATGCTATCACTGTTTCTGGTAATGTTTGCACCAGCAGATCTTTCCTGTTCTTCATTGTACTACAAGATAGAACCCTGTAGCAAACAAGGTAATGTTTGTCAAATTCTATTCAATGCTAGGCCACACTCTAAAATCCTTTTCTCTTTCTCTTTCGCTAAAAGTGAAAACATAATTTGTGAAAATATGCATGATGACTAGCTAAGCATCTACACAGTGTTATGTTAGAGCAAATATTAGTTTGATTATTACATATATAGTTTAACTCTACTTAGGCACTGGACCTGCAGGTTCCAATACACTTGGCGGTAGTTTAAGCCATGTTCAACCCATAAATGTGATATTAAAACCAGCATTCATGTATTTTATCAAATAAAAGTCATCAAATTGACTTTACAGCTCAAAAAACAAATTTTTGTACAGGATCTGTTTAATAATACACAATAATAGTATTGTCTAGGTCTTCACTGTACTACAGCAACATGGCTGTTTGTTTATTTCCTTTTCTCTACTGGTGAGGGTGGACAGCCCTGTTATTCATATTTAATAAATTGTATTAAAAGTTTTGGTTTTCAAAGGAAATTCTCAATGGTTTATATAAGATGACAATTCCTTTTTTTTTAGGTGTTGCGTGTCAATCTGTGAACAAGAAAGCAAAACTGAAGCAAACAAAATACATTGGGAAAAAGTCATATTTAAATGTTATATAATGTAAAAATCTAGCAATGTTTTAGGTTTCAATCTGTTAACATCTACTGTGTTGTTGTGGTTCAACAGTAAGTCCTGGGTGAATGTATACTGTGTGCTGAAAGAGGGACTGCTGACCTTCTACAAGGATGCCAGGAACCACAACACAACGTACAATGACGAGCCTCCCGTCGAGCTTAGTACCTGCTCATTTGATCCTTCAATGGGATACAAGAAAAAGAAAAATGTGTTCCTTCTTCAGTAAGAGCTTTTTTGTTGTTCATATTTTAAAAGCAGAAGATTTGAGTTTAAATTTTGGTTTAAATTGCAAATTTTAAAGTGTAATGTTCCCTAACTGGGATGAGGAACTAATAATCCTTGTTGCTTTTCTTTGCAACAGAATAAAGGATGGACACTTCTTTGTATTCCATGCAAAGGATGAGGTAAGCACATTTTTACTTAAGACATGGGTAAGAGAAGCGAATGTTAAGACATAATCCACCTTTCTATTAACTGAGGAAAGGCTCAGTTGTTATTTAAGATTCAATTTTAAGTAGGAACTGTTGAACTTGCTGCTGAGAGCCACCGACAAGGTATATGTGTGGGAAAGGGCCAACTCAATCTTTGGTTTATTTCTAGAGTATATATAAATTTAGAAAAATTTAACAATATTCACAAAATACTGATATTGAAGAAATTAAGTGATTTTGATCATCACCTAATGCAAATACATGCCAGACATTGCATCGCTTATTTCATTAAAGTTCTTCAATGTATTTCTCTAGTAAGTTACCAAAATAGCAGCAGGATGTTTTGTGTACAGGCAGTAGTTTCTGATTTCAGGGCAACAGCAAAGGGAACATACATGATACTCTTTTCTGTGTTGAAGAGCATTTCATTCCCCTTAACACAGTCCAAGCTTTCGTTAAAGATGCACAAAAAAGGAATAAACTTGTAGAATACATCACAAAATAATCTCTTTTACCAACATTCGAGCTTGTGCTATCTCACAAAAATCTGTTTCGTTAAGGCCCATAAGTAAGATTCAGATGACAAGTCTCTCAAAACTTATCAGATAGTTTCATTTCTATAACTATTTGAGGACCACTGAGGTAATATTTTTCAAACAGGAGAAAGATATGAAGCAATTCCAAATAAAAAATATATGGTTTTGTGAATCAGAACTTTACATTAATCATCCCATAACCCATCACTTTTATCATGTGGCTCTTTAGAGGGCCTCAACCACTGGGTTGCAAACAATAGTAGAGTGAATTTACAACACTGACACCTGAAATCAGTTTGTTCAAATAAGGGCATTATCACAGTTTTAGTTGCTCTCCTTTGTTTCAGGCTCAGATACTGTCTATCACTCCTATAATTAGAAGATGCTGTAAATTAAAACTTAAAACTGATTTTTGTAAATCCCAAAACCTAGTAGTAGATGAGTAAGAGAGTTATTGTTTAAGCTTTCTGTTCTGGTCTGTGTAGGAGGACATGAAGGCGTGGACTTCAAACATCACCGCGGGTTTATCTGACCAGGAGCAAATGGCCAAGTGGGACAAGCCTGGCACCTCGTCCATGGACCCTGACCGCTCGGAGAGGAAGGAGAAGTCGGAGGGAGACGCGGACGCCAGGTCAGAGAGGTCAGAGCTCGCTGAGGGGGAGGAGAGGTCCGAGAAGGAGAGGTCAGAGAAGGGGGATGGCTCTGAGAAGTTAGACACGTCAGAAATCGCTGACAAGCTGGAGGGCGGGGCAGGGGGCTCCAGCACGTCTGGAAAAAGCAAATGAGGAGCCACTTTGTGTTTTCATTTTACTCACTGACTAAAGGCGTAGGAGGCGGTGGGTGGGAGGGATGGATGGATGGAGAGCATGTGCAGCTATAGGTTTGCAGATCCTCAGTCATAGAGCCGGAACACACTGAGGCCACAGTCCTTGGACTGACTACTGTAACTGTGACAGACTCATCTCTCAGCCCCTCCCCTTCACCCAGGCAATACATCAGTGCTTGCATTGCGCCACCTGCTGGTAGACAGCAGGTTGGCCCAGACAGACACAGACAGACAGACTGACTGACTCCAGCAAGTGGTCCCAGGAATTAGTCACTGTCATGTCCCATCGTTGATCGTTTAATCTTTTGGATTCACAGCATCCTTCTGTATGTATCTTTGACTGATAATGTAATGCTCTGTCTATCTAGACAAACCCAAGAAGTGGTGAATGAAATGTTCCACGATATTAAAAAAGAAAAAAAGAAAAAAAGATTTTTGAAGCAATATACTTTTTTATTTCTTCTCTTTGTTAGAGAGAGAAAATGGGAAAGGAAACAAGAAATAGTTGCAACTCTATGATTTGTCACTTCCACTTAAGCTTACGCCAGGCAGTTGTGCACCTTAGACACCTGACACATCTGTATACTAATCATAAAGACATTTAATCCCATCACATGGCTAGCTTTTAAGTGTATTATGGAATGTTGGTGTTACCCACCTGACTTCATCAGTGTCAACAAAAACACATTTCTACGGTTTAATATGAGTTCTTTTTATTAATATTATTATATTATTATTAGTTCATAACTATCCATGTCAAGAAAAGAGCTTCTCATCAGATTCTAATCCATTGACCTGAGTTGTGTGGTTCCAAGTGGCAATGCTCAAAGTAACACTAAGCCTATGTGACACAATGCCTTTGTATACATGACAAAAATCTGAACATTGCATGAAATAATCTGTTAGTGCACCTGTTAAAACTTGCCTTTGTTTTTATGTTCTTGAACTACGTTGGTCAGTATTGGAATTGCAATAATTCAATGTGAGAGGGGGGAGTAACTGTATTTGCTATCACGGGGCCACGGTAAGTCCGACAAAGTGGGGCGGTCCCCTATCCATAGTGTGCATGAGAACGAAGAGGGGGGGGGGGGGGGGGGCTGTACTGTACCAGAGTACTGACTGCTTCTTGATCTGTAACATAAACTACAAAGCCAAATGCCCCCTCTGCTGTCTGTACTGTTTCACTGCAATTTATTTTCCTCAGAATGTACTGATTTCAGCTGTGAAATGTTCACTGGCCACAGAGTCAGTGGTGCCCAAAATTGTAAAAGGCCGTTGGCTGAGAGTTACACCTCTCTTTACCCTGTGTCCTTCATTTGAAGCTCAACCCGATTGGAATCTCTCCACCAAAGGCAAGTTAAATGTAAAACTGTCATGATCCAAGTCATGAATTGTATATATCTATCTTTGTATGTATACCAATAAATCCAGTGCTCTAATAAAAACAATACTCTGAAGCGAAATGGGTAAAAATTAAAACATTTGTATTAATCCACAGATTTAAAAAAACAATCATCACTCGAGAATATATTAATGTTTATCACATTTAAATGAAAAATATGCAAATTAGGAGTCACTATTAACTATCATAGTGTATATAAGTACACCATATCTAGTTGTATTAAACACCTTTTACCAGGGAAGAGCAGGGACATACTGTAGGTATGCTTGTTGTATTTTTATATGCTTCTATTTATTCATATCAGATTCAGGAGTTGCCCCGCAGCCCCAGTAAGAACTTGTAACAATAGCTGATTTAGTAGTCAGTGTGTCTGTGAGAGGTGTGCTCAGTGTATGTATTACCAACAGGAGATAGTCAACTAGCCTGAGCTCCGTGCTCCTTTGGATTATTGAATTTATTGGCGATTAAACTTAAGTACAGTGTGCTGTGATGAGAAATGAACAGGCGTTTGTCCCCCTATTGTTTCTCATATTTTCTTTTACGTGTATAAGGATGGTTAAGCTTCCGTTAAAGGCAGTGGTCATTTTGACATTGTTCTTACGTTACAGACAAGCAGGAAATACAATGTAGTGAAACACAGGCAGTAAGTGAAACTTCCTTCAGATTCTGCTGTCAGTGTTTTCCCACATTTCAACATGTCAAACTGCAAATATGAAAAAAAAAGAGTCTTCCTTTCTATTAAAACACCAAATGCATATCTCTGATGCAGCAGTGTTTGATTTGACTGACTTGAGGATTTGGGTGACAGTGCTGCTCTTTGTGTCTGCATTTGCTGCTGCCCTCAGATCGGGTTGAACGAGAACAGATAAGCTATGTTACGATGTGAATGTTAATTTTCATTTGGAAGCCATTGTTTTACTTTACATACGTGCCATGTCATGCAGTCTGCAGAGAGAGTGGTTCAGAGGATAAAGCTTTTGTTCATTGAGATGAAGAACACTTCATCTGACTCTGCGGTCATCTGACAGTGAGCCTGTCAGTGCAATACATATTTTTATCACTGGAATTGGAGCTAAAATATTTTCATGTGGCTGTAATTGTTCTGAGTCATTCGCTCACGGCAGATATTTATCCCGCATCACTGTGTGCGTTTTAAGTATTTGCTTTCCATCACTTTTATGAAACACAAAGGATTTTTTTCCCACTATCCTATAATAACAGTGACAGTTGAAATGAAATAGGCAGCATTAACTGTGACTGAAGAAAAAAAATATTGTGCAATCTCTGTTTCCTTCATTGATGGTCTTACAAGTGTGTATGTCTTTGTTACTTTACATGACAACTTTGCTGCTATGACATTAAATAAACCTCCAACCCTGCTGATGCAAACTTTACGTGGAATTGATGTGGACACGCACGCTGGTCTCGCATACGCACACGCAAACACACAATCAAGCAGTGTGGTTCTCTTCTAACTTGCTCATTGCTGAAACTGACACAGTGTCCATGAATTCCAGCTGAAACGCATGACTCTGTCATCGTGAGGTCGCAGCAACTCTGGCTTTGACTGATCAGCTACATTCACTCTGTGCTTCCAAACCGACGGAGCACATTCCGGGGGTCATACACAGGACAAAACACAGTAAAGTATGTTGCTAGGACACTGACATGTAAACACACAAAATCTGAGGAGGACTAAAATGTTGGATTTTTTTCTTAGAAACATTCAAGTCTGTGTGTGTGTCATCTTAACGTGTTTATCGCCTCATGGACGTAGAGCTGAACAAGCCTTTATACTGACACTCTGCCACAGGACTGAACTATTGGAGGAAATCAACTGAAGGGCTGGTATTTTCCAAACTGTGTCCATGTCAACAACTTATCTCAATGCTTCAAATCCACCTCGCTCGCTTCTGTACATACAGTCACCGCTGCAACGCAGACATTTTGCTGCTGTATTTACGGCTTTCTTACAGCAACCGATGAAAATGCTGAATCTCATCCAGGTTACGTACGTGCAGTTTTGAATAAGATGTGAGAGGACATGTGAATAGCCTCATTCATGTGAGCAAAAATAAAGGTACATGCAACTTTTGTTATGCACTAAAGTACAGCCCCGTGCACAGTGTGAAACAGTAGTGGTGATGCAGGGTCTATTCTATAATTAAAGAAAAAGAAAAACATACATACATGTATACAGTATTGCACAAATTCTGCACAACTTGATGTATGTTTCAAGAATTTACATTTTAAATATGATTTGTTTATTGAATTGAATAACATCTGCCAATATCTGTCTGTGGAAATATGAAATATGGTATTGTCTCATAAAATCTCTTCATCCCTTCATTTTGCCATTGTCTTTTTTCCCCTCCATAGCTTTATAGCACGAGCTAATGATGGACACGTTAAAATGCTGCGCTACATGAGAGTTCTTTTAAGTAAATGATCCTGTGAGCAATCCTAAAAGGCTTCAAATGAATTGTTGATTTAATTGATTGATTGATTGCAATAGGCAATACATCTCTGAAGATGCCGAGCACCAAAGGGTTTTAACAACTATTGCCATTCTATGAAAAGCTGAGCTGTGTAGAAGAAATTCTTCATGAATGTTGAGAGTTGCTAATTATTAGAGGAATTACAGGCATGATGTGATGAATCAAATCTCTTCACCTCATGCAGCATGGAGAGAAGAGCCACATGATTATTCTCTGTCTCATAAACCCTTAAAAGAACCTGCTGCTGACTCATGACAGGGTATTTTTAGTCAGTTGTACTTCCAGGTGTCTCTCTTCCTTTGTACATGGGCCTTTTCTTGTTACTTTTCACTTGATTATGAACCTCACAATTTATATCACAGTGGCGCACACTTACGTGGCTGTGGCTCAGGAGATAGAGAGGGCCGCCACTAAGCAGAAGGTCGGTGGGTCGAACCCGGGATCCGTTCCACATGCTGAAGTGTCCTTGGGCAAGGTATTGAACCCCAAACGGCTGTGCTGACAGTGTGTGATAGAAAATGTGCCACATATAGAAGCTCTATATGAAAGTGTAATGTGTGAATGTGTCTTGTACTGTAAAGTGCTTTGAGTGTTGCATAAGGCAGGAAAACCGCCATACAAGCCATTTCCATACAGTACCACATAGGCATCATCTGACATAGACGTTACCAAAACATAAAATACATTTCCTATCACACTAAAACTACACTGTCACTTTCTCACAGGAGTAAGTACCCATTCCCTGCAGCTCACTGAGATCTGAAGAGTTTCTTATTTGAATAAAGACCATTTCGGAGCCATTCAAAACATTCTCCTGTCTCCTAAAACAAATGATGAATATTGTTATCTGTGGTCATAGCAAAGACCTGTTTCCATAGCAAATAACATGTGTGTAGGTGATACTGCAGATAAATGCCTGGGCTCTGTGGACAAATTATAGAGGACATTCTGCATGCCTGTCTAAACTGTCAGTAAAGACTTCAAATATCTTCTCCCTAAAGAATTTTAGGGTTTGCTTGTCATTCATTAAAGGAATTCTTCTCATTTGGAGACCAGCCCCTTTGCCGCGGCTTTATGTTTAAGTTAAATTCTTGTCTCTGAGTGACTGACAGTGCTCACTGAGACAAGGCAGATAAATTCGAACTTTAACCTTTGCTGTTGCTGCCGTGCTCTTTGTGACAGGAAGCTGCTCTCTGTAAGTGAGCCTGGTGTCATTCAGGCTGCTGCAGAGTGTTGGGGGGGCAGCAAAATTGACATGAGGAGGAACCACCTGCTTTGTTCCTTTTACCACTGTATGCTTACATAACTCAAGCACAATCATTTTTCACTTCTCTGTAGTGAACAGCTTCTCTCCTTTTGTTGATCTGTTTGGAAAGACGCTTTGTCCGCTGTGTGTTTTCCCACTGACTTGGAGTCAGATCCCTGCATGACATGATTTTAAATACTGTATGATTTTGCTCCAAAGGACAAAATGTCTTTTGGTTCCAAGAAACGCAAAAGTTACAGGAAATGAGCACAGAGTGCAAAACAAAAAAGCCGCCCTATCAAACAGAAATAACTATGATTATTCAGTCCAGAGGGGATTTTTAAATATGTGGTTAATGATTGTGGTTGCCAATATTCAACATAATAGTGTTTTATTATACAGAATTAGAAGATTACATTCATGCGCACTGATTTGTGTTTTTGTGAGGTTGATCTATTTAGTTAACTTCCAATCTCATAGATTTTGTTGCTGCTTTGTGGCTCATTTTTCCATGTTTAGTTATTGATTCTGTGGACATGCACATACAAGCACACAATCATGAGCTTATGCTGTCTCGTGCTCAAAGTAAAATGAAAACTACGACAGACTAACTTGCAAAAGTAGAAAATATCAAAGAGTAAACACAGTAACAGAAGAAACAAATTTATTATGTGTGGTAATGACTTCTTCATTAATTGTATAATGTCCAGTATAGATGCATATGTCTTTGTGTTGTTGTTGCCCTTCTATAAAAATGGCAGGAGGTGAGGCATTCAAACAGGGCCCTGATTTCTGTGCTACATCACTGTGGTAATGTGTTGTGGATGTACTGAGGAGAACAGTAACACATCAGTTCTCTCAATTGATCATTCCTGATGCTCACTCAACCTAGAAATCGTCCTTTATCTGGAAGCTTCTGATCTCTGCTCTGAGGAGCCATGAGCATTCACCAGAATTCATCAATACTAACCTCAACGCTACTAGCCTACCTGGAACAAGACATTCATGGTCCAGGGCGGCAAGCCCATGGAGAGGGGATTTATGCAATGTGAAGAAGGAACACGAGAGGATTCAGCAGACTACAGGTACAACATTTGAGATTTTCAGATCCAGGAGAGCCCAGTCCAGAGAACAGCTACTAAAGACACTGCAGAACCCTCAGTCTCTCAGGCCGCATAGGAAAGGGACATGTATTTTGTATATATAGTATATATTACCACTTTCCCCTGAAGCATCTGGACAAATACATCATAATTAGACACATTAAACAATAAATAATTATTAACAAACAGAATATCAAAACATGGTGAAGTCCGTCCTGGGAGAGGGATCCCTCACATGAAACATCTAGTTTTCTACGTTTTTCCCATAGTGAATAGGTTGTTTTTCCTCACTCTTGTTGGGGGTAAAGGACAGACTATGTGATTTGTGAATATGGGCTACACAAATATCATTTGATTGACTCATTGATTGATTTATTGATACATAATAAATTAATTTAGAAAAGAGTGACAGATGTTAGTCGAACCGTTTCTAGAAGCCTGCTGGTAAGTGTTTGGACAGTGTGTACATTTAAGTGGAATACAGACAATCTGAAGTCGATACAGAACACTGCACCTCTCTGACAGCTGATCCGGCTGTGCTGTCGTCATCAGAAAGGGACGTCTCTTCAGATGACAGCGTCGGGCCGCAGCAGAATGTCTGTGGCGAGAGGATGAGCAGAAACATGCGGTGCAGTCAGGATGACGTCACGGCGAAATCTGATCTGAGACTGCAGGCCTGGGCGTGGCGCGGTCACGTGATCTGTGGCGCTGCTCGTTCATGTGGGCGGGGCGCTGCTACGGAAGCCTCTGATTGTAGCCAGCTAACAAGTTAGCTTCCGGAAAATGGCCAGCTGGGGGAGGGTCTCTGCGGTGCTGAGGAACGTGTTGAGGGGCCCCCGGACTCTGTGGAGCTCCGCCGTCCGCCGGGCTGTGGCTCCTGTTGTTGTGGGCTCTGTTGTAGCGGGAGGCCTCCTCTGTTATTATCAGAACCATGCTAACAACAGAGCTAATATCCGGAGTCTGCCCTTCACTGTTCACGCTGAGGAACAGAAGGTGAGAGCGGAGACACACACACACACACACACACACATACACAGACACTGAGCCTGGTCCGTTTCATATGTGTGTTATTTAAACGCATAGCAGCTAAATGTGAGTCAGCGCTACAGGTAGGGCGTGAACACTTAGTATAAACAATGATGCCCTCTAGCGGCCACTCACTGACACAGCACACAGACTGTGAATCCTGACTAAAGCTCATTCTGCTCCTGCCTGTGATGATCATGGTGTTTGTTTTTGCTGCTTTAGGAAGCTGCTGCTCCTCAGCTCTCTGCCAGGAAGGTCCGCTTCAACAAGTTCGCCTCAGTGGTCTGCGAGCAGGAGCCCTACATGACCCCCAGAGACTTCCTGTTCTCGGTCATGCTGGAGAATGTGGACCGTAAGCTGCTCTATGTCCTGCCCATGACACTGTGGAGCCTGGAATGGAGTCTCACATAGGACTGGGCAATAAAACCATATCTATAATTATCACAATATAATTTTCGTGAAAAGCAACGTAGTCCAGCATATATTAAGGATAGCCCAGCATATATTGATTCAATGCTTATGCATTCTGCAACCACAGTGATACGATGAAGTAGTCTATTATTATTGAAGAAAATAATTTGAGATTTCAAGAATGAATTCATATTATTGTTAGAATTAAGGCATAATTTAACAATTTTCATTATCAGGACAATAAAGGGAACATTTAAAGAGAAAAGTCATGAGAAATTTCATCTTAATATGATCAATCAAGCTTTAGTTGTTATTAAACAAGAAGGTCCCACAGTTAGGAGGTGTAACACTTGACCGATCTACCTCAGATTGGTAAAATGTTTGAAACCACAACCTTCACTCAGGAGCGAAAATCTGTGTGTAAACTTATTGTGATAATTATCTGTATCGATTGATATGAACATACACACTCAGCACTGGCCAATCGGCTTGCTGCTCCCTCACCGGAGGAACAGTTGAATGTTCATAAAGAGTGGAAATATGAAAATGTTGCACTTTAAAGCATCATCACTCCTTTTATCATCATTAGACTGACAAAACTCAATAACATCATAGATGAGGATAGGTATATAATATGATGTACGAGTGTGGTTGTGGTGGGAATTGTAATTTACTTTCATTTGACGAATGAAACATAACTTATAAATGAAACTCGGCTGCATACAAAAAACTTTACTAAAAAAACAAACTATGAGAATAAAACGTGTGATAATGACACTTTTTTTATTCAGGCAGCAGTTTTAATCAGCAGTACGCTTGTGATAGCAGTAGTTACAGTTAGATTAATGCTATAAGTGAACTATTGAAATCTTAGAAAATCATTTCAAAATGTCCTCCTACTAATCCTACAAATACGCATGTTTTATTCTTGTGTCATGTGGTTGTTCATTGTTGATAGTTTCAAAAGCCCTTGAATTAATGCATCTATGTTGAACATTAAAACCCGGTAGACACTCAGACATATAAAACCAAGATGCCTGAAATTAATTTACATGTAATGCTGACCTCCTGCTGTTAAACCTTTCTGTCTGTTTTCATGTAGGGAAGCTCCAGAAGAAGATTCTAACAACACAGGTATGTCACATCTCCCTTTCTCTGCACATGTAGAGCACAGTCATACTTTGGGACTAAAGGTGCTGTCGTCTGTTTCCTGTTGGCGTCTCTCCAGGAAATGGATAAGATGTTGGTTGCTGCGTCTAAAGCGTGTGCTGGTAACGAGCTGTTCAGAACCTTAGGAGACAATGGTGAGTTATTAATCTGTTGTCAGAGGGGAGTTAATACACAGGAGCTCCGGGCCTAATACTCTGAATCCACATCTGTTCACACAGTATGTCTGGATTCTCTGAGACTGGATTCAGGTCACACTTAACTTGTGTTTATCTGTGTGTTGGAAAATACGTCTGTATGTTTGCACGTTATTTCTTTTCAATATCAATCGTTATATTTCTTGGTTATCTTCTGTCCAAAGGAAAATGTATCATCCATGTCTTTATGTATTGCAGGCCTGATATCTTACACAGAGTACCTGTTCCTGCTCACCATCCTCACCAGTAAGTCACTCATACATCTCTGAACCTTACACAAGCTGCAGGGCCTTGTTCTTCCCTGACTCAAGTGATTAATACTAAGTAGTAACCTGAGAAACGGATTTGCATGGGATCTTTTGTTTGCATTCAGTGATGATACTGCTTGTTTCCACAATTCTGTTCAACCTTTTGCACACTTGCACATTAAGAGTGGAGAGCGACAGTTTCTCAGCAGCTGCTGATATTTGTTCCTAAGATGTCCACTAACCGAATGAATTGATTCGTTTGAAGTCGTCTGTATTCAGAAAACCAGACAGAGTCCTGATAACTGTCGATGCTTTGCTGTTGCAGAGCCACGCACAGGATTTCACATCGCTTTCAAAATGCTTGATGTGGACGGCAATGAGCAAGTGGACAAAAAGGAATTTCTCAAGGTAGGACCTCTAAAATATCCAGCTTATTTAGCAGAGAAAGAATCAAAGGAATATATAACGTGACATAGTCACAAGGGACAATTTGTGTTACAGAAAGGATTATGATTCTGTTTGTTCACATGTCTGTGTGCACCTAAATTTCTAAATATAACCACCTTTAATGCTGCCGCTGATGCCACAACAGTGTAAGTAAGGAGACGTGGATCTGTGTGAAGGTGAGGGACAGCTGCACTGCTCGTGTCATCTGTTCTGTGTTTAGAGCCTGAGTCAGCTCTTCAATTTATGCCAGTTATTATATATTTATTTTATTACTCGCAGTTTTTGTCTGGTCCAATTAGGCTTGTGCTCTGTGATGACAAGCAGACCTCTGCGTGCTGAGTCTAGCTCAGGCCTAGACTAGTAGGCTGCATGTTGGCACGTCATGAACCTTGTGTCGTATTGTTTCGTGTTGTGACTTGGTGCACAGGCCCAAAGTGTTCAATAATACGAGCCAAGTGCATGAGATCTGCTCCAGTCTCCTGTGTGTGTGTGATTTAGATGAAGGTTGCATCTCTTGTTTGATCGGTGAAATTATACTTTTTTCTTATTTTTTGTTTGGTAGTTCAGAGAAGAAGGATGTATGTACTCAAAAAAATCTAGTTCATAAAATGTTTTTAATTTTCTCTGGTTAAATGGAAACAAATAATCTTTTCTTTTTTATTTGCTGAAGCTCAAGAAAATTATTGGGAAAAGTAAATTGAGAGTTCCTAAGGACACTGAGGTGAGTATTTACATTCTCTTAAAAAAATATAGAACTGTCCTTTTTCAGCATAATTTATTTAAGTGTAACATGTGACCGTTCAGTTTAAATGTTAACTTTACATGTTACATGGTGTTTACAGAAACCAGCAGAGGAAGGTGAAGGTGTGAAGACGACACTACAGGCCTACTTCTTTGGGAAGGAAGGAGAAAACAAGTTGCAGTACAAGGACTTCCTCAAGTAAGAAAATGGCCTCTACAGAAACACTCACCTACCTTTGCAAAGGGAAAGAAAATGCCGTCCCACAATTCCTTAAAATAGCAAAATTCAAAGTTCTGCACAATTCCACACCAATCAAATCGGTAGATACATGTAGCCAGGAGTAAGTGCAATCAAATTCTAGCACGGCTGTTTAATTTTTGTAAGTCGTCAGTAACTCTGTCCCCGACTCCTCGACCTCATGATGTTTTCCACAAAGGAAAAAATGTTTTTTTTAATGTACGACAGCAGCAATAGTCTGACTCACTGTAGATACGTTTGCCATTGGCTGCGAGTCACATGCAGCATCCTCCTACCTGCCTGCCATCTGAATGTTATGTTTTCAAAACCCTCTTCACTACAGGAAACAGCAACTAGAATCGATACTCTGAAAATCAGGTGTTTTGACAAAGATTTGGATCCTGCAATCACACAGGCAACATTTACATCTTGCTGATTTTCATGGTGTTTTCTATGCAGTGAATTAGCCTTTGTAATGACGGTGCTCGCTACCCGACATACATGTTTCACCAAAACACTATTTTGCAGGGCGCAATCACTGCAGACATGATTTAGGTCCTTTTTTTATTAGTCACAAAGTTGAAGTGCATCAAGCCTGTTATGGTAGTGTATTTACACAAGTGAATGAAAACTGTTAGGCTGGCCTCTGAAATACAAACAAACATTGAGGTTGATACAGAAGGAAAACTGTAAGATGATGTTTAATCCCTATCATCATTTTGTCTCTTATAAATGCAGAATTTTCACTAGAATAAAGTCACACTAACTATATCATCTTTATTTATACAGAAGGTGAATCAGTGTTTAAAAAACAGGACTTTTTCCAAAGAATTGAGACTTCATCGTAAAGAATGGTTTTAGTGTTAGAAATAGTAATAAAGTGATTAGCTGATATTGTCACATTTCCAGTAAACCATGTGTCCTTCAGGTTCATGGAGGACCTGCAGGCTGAAGTCCAGGAGATGGAGTTCCTGCAGTTCTCCAGAGGTATGGACACCATGCGAAGAGAAGACTTTGCAGAGTGGCTGCTTCACTACACCAACGTAGAAAACAATGACATCTATTGGGAAAACATGAGGAAGAGGATCCCAGCAGGACAGGTAATGGCTCTGCTTGTCTTCTGCCACTCTCACATGTAACAGAAATAATGTACAAAAATTAAGTTTAATGTCACTTGACAGTGAACTGACACATTTTGTGTTGCAGAGCATCACATTTGATGAGTTCAAAGCCTTCTGCCTGTTCACCAACAATCTGGAGGACTTTTCCTTTTCAATGAAAATGGTCTCTGGAACCAACCGTCCTGTTGGAATGGGTAAGAGCAAGTCTGGATAGGACAGTGTCCTCCTCACACAATTTACAGTGGATGACGTGTTGTCTGCTTGTGATTGCAGCCCAGTTTAAGCGAGCTGTGAGGATCGCCACGGGACATGATCTGTCTGTTAATGTGCTGGACACCGTGTTTAAACTCTTTGATATGGACGGAGACAACTGTCTGAGCCATAAGGAGTTCATTGGTGTGATGAAGGACAGAGTACTACGAGGGCTGAAGGTGAGGTCATCCATCTGAAACGTCTTACCTCCGCCAAGGAGTTTATGTTTTCAGCCCTGTTGGTTTGTTTGTTTCTTTCTTTGTGAGCAAGAATTAGCACAAATATTGGGTGGATCACCATTACACTTAGTGGAAGGATGTGGTATGGGTCAGGCAAGATCACATTCAGTTTTGCTTCTGATCTGGATCCAGGACTTTATCACTTTCTTTAACATTGTGGGATAGGGTGTTTCTAGATAAATCTTTGTAATTTGCAAATATGTCTACATAAATGTTCATATTCAGTTGTTTCATAATGTGCAGATAGCAAATCTGACTGCTGCTGAAATTTTGAGATCCTAGCTCTAGACATACTTTTAAGATGCACCTGTTAATTTATCAAATGGTCTTTTATTGTTGGCCTAGTTTAATTGGGTCCTGTTCTCAGGTGCAGCCTGACGGCTTCTCTGGCTACTGGAAGTGTGTGAAGAAGGAGACAGTGAAGGCAGCCAAAGAGGCCCTGGGAGACACCGGCTGCCCGTTCTGAACCACCATGATGTTCCAGAAGGAGTCTGATAGACGATCACTCATTCTGGTGTCTAATAATCACATAAGCGGCGTGAACACAATTCTAAATGTAACCACATGAAAAGAAGCTAAGGATTTATACCACTGTCTTTTGTATGGATGACGTGTTTACATAGGAACAGATCTATTGATTGATATTAGTTTACTTTGCTGAATTTGGGTGTGGTGTTTACAGTGTTCCAGTTATTATCTTAATCAAGTCACGCATGTTATATTCATAGTGGCTGATGACTTTCAAATTGACCCGTGCACTTTACAAATTTAAGCAACGTGTTTACGAAACTGGTGATCAGCGTTTCAAGGGATGAAGGCTTAATCTGTACATGTTGCCACAATAACATTTTCATGGGCTTTTATAATAGAGGGGTTTTCATGTTTTTGTTTAAAATATTTATATAATAAAGATTTATTTTAAAATGGTGAATTGAGATTTGTGGTTATTAGAAAACAAACCAGCAGCAAAAAAAGGAGCTATGACTAATAACTATTTTGTAATTTATTGTAGAATTGACCTGTTAAGATCACATGAGTATGTGGGTTAACCATTGAAGATTGTGGTGCTAATTATTTCATCATACATACAAGTCAAAAAGTAAATAGACAAAACAAGCTTACGTCTGTGATAGATGAACAAATTAGTGACTGATGCCAAGGTTATCAGTGAATACAGCATACACAGCTACAATACAATAAAATTACATTGCGCATGAAGCCATCTTTGGTCTTCTTATCACTATAAACAAATACATATAAATTTGTATTGTATCAAAAATAGAAATTACATAGCCATATTGAAAGTAAATTCACATTTTTGACATACAATATAGGGAGAATACCTAAGAGACATAGTATGGGATTACATTTTTTAATCCTTGGCTTTAAGGACCCAATGGTTTTTGCCACATTTTTAACATTCATTTGTTTAGAATTGTAGGATTCTGTGAAACCATCCATTACTATCGCTGTCACCCATCTGTGTAGGACAATATGAAACATATATGACAAACACACAAACGAAAGACAGAAGAGATTGTCATTCTTTAAAAAAATCAAGCATGTGCTTTGAATCCTGGGCTTTGAAACGAGGCCAGATGAGGAGTCTGCTGCGCTGGACACACGAGAGAGGGAGAAACGTGGTCGGGACTCAACGTTCGGTAGTCCCTCGCAGGTGTGCCGAGCCCTGACAGGAAGGACATGTCCCGCCACTCACGAGTGAGTCTTGAGTTGACTGTGTGTGTTTTGTGTGTGTGTGTGTGTCGCTGTCCTGCAGGGGTTCAGAGTTATTGTGTTCTCAGAGGCACAAATGATGAACTGCAGCCAGAGGACTTCTGCTTGAGATAATAGGGAAGTGCTTTCAAAGTGTTTGATCCACTGGGGAGAAAGAAGAGAAGTCGGTGTGAGGATTTGGGAACATTTTTGATCAAACGGTACAAACAAATGACAACTTTTTTATTTTTTCAATCAACTGAGCAGTGATGTTATTCGAGGTAAGCAAGCGTTTCTTGCTTGTAGTAAATCACCAGAACAAGCTGTCATATTGTTCTATATCTCAGAACATGCCCATGTCGACATTTTCAAAAATATTTTTGTTTTGTCCGAGAAACAGTTCAAAGGCTAAAGAGTCTGAGGAAACCAACAAATACCTGATGCTCTACAGCACATTGAGTTCAGTGGTTAGTTAATAACAGGGCTTTAACACCAGATTAACACTTGGACTGAACTTTAGTTAATGACAATTATGCCTCAAAGGCTTCCATTTGTATTATTTTCTAAATATTTTCATTGTTTTTATTATGATTGAAATAGTTTATTGTGTCCCATTTACAACTCAGCATCCAACAAAACCCCTAAGTTGTCATGATGACAGACTACACACTATAACGACTCATCAGAGTATGTGGATCATGTGGCTTCTACTCAAATAAGGCCTTCAGGATTATTTTCATTATTGATTCACCTATCATTTAGAAAGAAAGAATCTGACCTATAAAAGTTTAGAAAATTGTGAAATGCTTTTTATTCAAAGGTGAAACCCCTAAAAAAAATGGGTTTGTCGGGTCAAAAGGTCACATTCACTATGAGAGAAGAAAAGGGAAGAAACGCTGCAAATCTTCCTCCTGGTATTAAGATTCAAAGGAAAATGCTTTAAAGAATAATCTGTTGATTAATCATCTGTCGCAATAATCTCATAATTGAAAATCAAGGATGTGGTGGGGGAAATATTGCCAGCTGATGAACTAACATTAGTAAAGGTCATTTTTCATTACGTCCCAGGTTTAAAACTTTTGTTTAGATACACTTATTCACCTCTGTAACTTTGCACTGCAGCCACGGCTTCCTTTATTCTATATAGTATAGTTTATAGTATAATACTCAATGCCATGATGATTAGTGCTAGTTGACGCTTGTTTAATAATCTCACTACACTAACTCAATGAATATAAATATAGCTTTTGTGACAGAGGTATTATAACCTCATCCTTCCTGCCACTAGTTTAAGGTTGTCTTCACCTTTGTGTTTATTCTATTGGATAGATTAAATAAATTGGAACATTAACGTTGACTTTCAACTGCAATTTCAAGTAAAGAAGAGTCACATCTGAAAGAGGGAAAAAAACATCAAAACAACATATCAGCTGTTGATGACACTGATTCTCCTGTTTTGTGCCATCCCTAGTTTTTTATTTTTTAATTTTCGCAAATTCAAATGTAAAATCTAATTGAAGAATGGTGATGAATCCTAACCAAGCCTCTCAGGACAGATGTATCCCTTGAATTCACTTGTAAAAGAAAGATGTTTTCTCACCATCTTACCATTCACCACAACAGGATGGAGAGGTCAAGGGTCGCTCTCCTTCTTTACTGTCACATCTCCGTCTCCGGCCAGGATGGTCGAGATCTCTCCCTGCATGAAGGCCCAAGGCACGGTGGATCCAGCCAGGGGACAGCGCTCCCCACTGGGGCAGTACACCTCACCTCCTTGACCTTGGCTGCGGATGAAACCCCGGGTACAGGGGAAGCAGAACTTGTGGTGCGGGACAGAGGGACACTGGACAAAATGAGTGTCCTCCAAGCGCTCTCTGCAGAGGGTGCAGCAGAGCAAGGTGCCCTGAGCACCGCTGGATGACTCGCCGGCGGTGGGGTTGCTGCTGGGCCCCACCGAATTTAAGCCCTGCCCCATGGATGCCTGGGAGACTGAGGTGGAGGCGGTGGAGGGACTGCTGCTGGTGGGACGCCCAGCTGAGGAGGAGTGGGCTGTGGACATGCTGGGGCTCTCTCTGGCCATCTGACTGGAGCTCAGACTGTCTGCGACTCCCATGAGTGCTGAGATGGGTGAGGGCTGGCTGTGTAAACGGGGCGGGCCTTCTTGAGGGGCAGCCATGCCAGGAAGCGGTTCCATGCCTGAGTAAGCACCTCTGGGCCAGGGCTCTCTCGCGTTATGTTCAGGCCTCCCTTCGCTCTCTCCATTCTCCGAGCCTGGAGAAGCCTTGCGGCGGCGAGCTGTGCTCTTTGCCTGCAAAGGGCGTCCAGCGGCTGCCATGGGCAACACCACATCTGGCTGTGGCAGAACCTCTGGGATTGGGGGCTCTTTAAACATCCGCACGCCATCATTCAGCAGCTCGGCCAACCCACGCCAGTCTCCTGTGCCCTGCCGCTTCTCATACTCCACATATCGCAGCCCAGAGTTCACCGCTTTACCTGCATCTTTGGCCGAGTCGCGGAACATCTGCCTGACCAGGTCTGGGACTCCTGAGAAGATCATTCCTGACCCGGAAGGATACTCCACAAACACCTTGAGGTCAAACTCCGGGGTCGCGCTGGCATCGAAGGCCAGCACCCGGCCCATCAGGTTGTGGTCTTTCCTGAAGCGCACATTGAAGGGGACACAGCTGCTGAGAGCTACCAGCACGTCCCTGACTGCTTTGGGGCGGTTTGGCCAGCCTTCAACCCTGCTGCGAGAAATCTCATTCAGTTCACTCATCACTTCATTGTTCCTCCACAACGCAGGATCTATACCCACCAGAGCAGAGGTGCTAGCCCCCACGCTCAGAGACACAGCCTGCCGTCTTCCAGCATCACCCATGATAGGTGCTGAGACTGCCAGAGGTGTGGTGCCACCCCTGGAGCTCGACAGAGGGGCTAGCAGCCCGTGAGGGGTCGCGACTAACCCCTGGGCTAGCAATGCGTGGGATATGGTGCCGTGGAGACCGGGAACTGGCCCGGCTATTGCCCGACGAGTGTTCGGACTCTGCCGGCTGCCCTCGGACAAGGCCACATCTTCGGCTCTGTGCAGCCCGTTCGGGAGGCGAGAGGACACCCCATACTCACCCCTCCCCCTGTCCAGGCGCTCTCCATGCTGCCGCCCTGCCTCCACGGGCCCGGACGAGCTGGGTTTGCTCTGCTGAGGACCCGGGGACCTGCCGTCTAAAACCCCGTGCGTGCTCTTCAGCTGCCGGGCGGTCTCGATGAGGAGCTCGATTCGGTCCGCGCCGTCGTAGTTGACGCAGCCCCGGCACACGGCCTCGCTGAACTCCCACAGCATGGCCCAGGGCATCTTGGGCAGATCGCAGAGGTAGCACCATTGCCGTCTGGAGGAGGACTGCGAGGCGGAGGACATGTTGTTTACAGGCCCGCGACCAAACTTTCTTCGGAGGCCTTCACGTACCGCGCTGCGCTCTTCGGCTGTTCTTCAGTTCTCGGACGCGAGCCGCCACATGCCGCGGATTGATTCACTACGGAAAGTCGAAGGGAATCTGAGCTAGAGAACCGCGACCGCTGGTGACGACATTTAAAAGTTAGCAACGTTTCCTCTGTCGGTTTGTTCGCGTCGGTCTGTGTGGAAGGAAGTAAAATGTTATAAGACACCGGAAACACCTACGCGACTGTGACGCGGGGCGGGGTGGGAGTTGTAGTTTTTAACTCCTTTCGCCGTTTTCTTTATATTTGGCTGAACGTATGTGTTTACACGTGTCTCTCTGATCCGAGGGACGTTGGATAAAGTTGCACCAGACTCTGTGCAGGGTTGTGACGTGGACCAGGGAAGATCAAATTTACATTGTGCTGTGGAACCGGTTCAATGGGCGGATCCAAGATTATTTCGAATCCCTTTTGTCTACGTTCCCAGTAGAGACATCCAGCCTAGTGTTGTGAATATTACTCATTTCATAAAATCCCTCAAGTAGAGGCATACACATAGTAAAACTAGACAGAACTATCACTTTATCAAAGATCCTGGAATAGGCACACCTTCACATTCTCATGATCAAATGTAGCACGATAAAAATACCATCCCATTTGTAAAATCTGAGAGAACAGAAAAAAGGTGTCTGTTGTGAGATACCTGGATATTTGTTGTTTTAAACAAGGCCTCAGCTTAGGCGATGTCATTAAACGTTCATTGAACATTTTCATGTGGAGAAAATGTGTCTAGCCATGTGAACATCAGAGGTTCAGAGGAGAATGATACATGGTTATCAAATTCAGGGTCTTGTTGATTGACTATGAACAATAATAACTGAGGTTTGTTTCTGTCACACTATCGATATTTAAGTGAAAGGGTGATCAGTAGAGCCGTTGAACATCTTATTTATAAAGGAAAAAAAGAGTATACAACTTTCTGATAATGGCGGCATCATCTCATGGTTTATGTGTAAAGAGAATTCATGTTAAAGGCCACCAGACGTGTGCATGCAGCCAACAAATAATTAAAACACTAATGGCATAATGGCCTGTGAGTGCTTGTTTCTAGTGATGCCTTTTGGGTGTTCAGTTAATTACTCAAAGAATAAATATAAGGTAAGTTAATTTATCAACCCAGCACTTCTAAAAGCAATGCAGCATTCAACAACAGAGGCTTCTGTCTGATGCAGGCTTAGGTCTTCTCCTGATATATATATATTTTAAAAAAAACTTTAGATAATTAAGTAAACACAACCAAAGTAATACTCATAGTACTGTTTACTGAAAGACAATGACTACATGTTGGTGACTATGAACTTTATTTATAAACCAATAACAGGCCCATAATTAAACGTTATATTAGGTTAGTGTGCAATGATTCAAATCCAATATTGTGTTAACATACAAAATAAACAAGGGATTGAAAAACATGATAACTCAAATAAAATTATACAAAACCAGTTCAAGCACATCAATCCTAGGTTTGGTCATCACTGGTTGAATGTTTAATATGTGACAACTGAATTGCAGTAAACTATGCAAAGACACAAAACATTACAAACAGCTTGAAGGGAGAGTATTTAGTTGGCATGGTGTGTAGTTGAGAAACACAGCTTCAGTGTGTAAGGGTAAGGCCCACCTGTAACAGAGACAAAACATTAAACATTTTAAAAAACATTATAAAGACTGTTAAACGAACAGTATGTAGTCAAATCTACATGACTGTGTTGGTATGTTAATGTAATGAGATGAGTGCTTACTAGGGTTTTTCATCTGGTAATGGTTCATCAGAGAAAGGCCTTCCATAGCGTCATTGATGGATTCCCACTCCAGCAGGCCGGATGAACTTCGCTCACCTAATGTGCCACACAAGATGATTAAATTACCACAATGGATATACTCAACTGTGTGTTAATGCACTCAACTAAACAGATCTGAAAAAGCCTCAGCATAAACTAAAATATATATATTTTAAAAAAAAATTCTGACCCTGATTTGACGTTCATCAGGTATAACAGTTTCTCTTGAGCCAACACAGACACACCTACACATACTTTTATCAATTGCAAAATAGACTACTGTAATGCTTTTCTTTCTGGTCTTACAAAGTCAAATATTGCGCAATTGCTACAAAACTCAGCTGCACGCATGCTGACGAAGACCAGAAAGAGAGCACACATTACACCAATTTTGAAGTCTCTGCATTGGCTACCTGTGAGCTTCAGAATTGATTTTAGAATTCCTTCACTTGTCTATAAAGCTCTTAATGGTCTTAGTCCTAGCTATCTATCAGATTTGATTTTATCCTAGGAATCATCTCGACCCTCAGGTCCTCTGGCAGTGGCCTTTTAATTATTCCCAAGGTAAGAACAAAAACTCACGGTGAGGCATCCTTTCAGTATTATGGTCCTCGTCTGTGGAACAGCCAGCCTGAGGACCTGAGGGCCGCAGATAGTGTTGATATTTTTAAAGGCAAACTGAAGACGTTCCTTTTCAGTCAAGTTTTTAAGTAATATTTTCTTATCTACCTATTGCTTACATATGTATGTATGTATGTATTAAAAGTATTTATTTATTCTTACTTGTTTTTTTTCTATTTATTTATTTGTCATTATAATTATTTTTTTTCTATTTATATATTCTGGATTATTTTCAAATTCATAGTTTAATTATTTTCTATGTACACTTTTATTTATTTATCCTTTCATCTTAGTTTTAAGTTCTTATCCTGTCCCTGGTGTTTCCTCAATTCTGATAGTGTTTCCTCAGAACAGATCATGCAGTGTTCTTTTTTAGTTTCTTCATTTTATTGAAGTGTTTTGGGTGTGGGTTGGTAGATGGTGGGGTGGCACAGGGACAAGGGGTGTGGGGGGAATTGTGTCAAGCACTTTGAGCTACATTATTTCATGTATGAATAGTTCTATACAATTTAAGTCTGATTGATTGATTGATTGATTGAACAGTGAAGAATATGAATGCTAATGATATAACCCTACCAAATTACAGATGTATACAAGATAATTTGATTAGTATGCCAGATTCAGATGATGGCGTGAGGGTTTGATGTGATTTTTTAATCATGCGGATCAGTTGAAGCTAAATACAAGTGACAGTGTGTTGCATATACCATAGGAACTGTTAGGCCAACATACAGACTGAGTGTAAAGCTAGCTTAGCAATTATACCCATCCTTGCTCTTTACATAAAGAAACGCTATATGGATTTAAATGGACAATTTATGTAGTGTTTTTACAGTCCTACCTCAAAGCGCTTTACACAACAAATTACAATCCATCGCACACACTTTATCCATCACACATCATTCACACAATGACAGCACAGACATCTGGGGCGGAATCATAAATAGCAATCATGACAAAAACGTATTACTCACTTTTTCCAGAGAAAAGCTTCACACTTGTGGGGTCCTTAATACCCAGTTCATCACACACCTAGAAAGACACACCAGTGAAAATGTGAGACAGTTGTTTGTAGAAAATCTTTCATTCACAGGGATGACCCTGGAGGATTTCCGTACCTGGTTGAAGATCTCTTCAGATATGTCAGGTTGTGCGTTAAAGAAGTGCAGGACATTGCTGGGGTGCTGGATTCGGTTTTTGGCTGCCTGCTCTGGGGAGGTGAAGCGGTTGTTGCGGGAGCCATGGAAATCTTTGAAGCTGCTGGTGTTGTCTTCTAGCTGGTAACACTGTCCTGGCACGATAGCCTGCTGCTTGGACACACTGCCAAGGAAAGACAGCCAGAAGTCATATGTCTGTGTGTCTAGCTCCACACCGTATCTTCTTTAATTTTTGAAAAGTCAATGCTATTATCCTGTAATATTTTAGGAAGCTCTTACCAAACGCTGAGTTTCTGTCCGAAAAGGAAGTTATTGTTGAGGTGAGTGATTGCTCTGTCCACAGAGTAGCAGTCTCCCATCTCCACCATTGCTGCTCCGGGCTTACTCTTCATGAACTTAACCTGAAGAAGAGAAGCATCCAGCTTCACTGCACATAAACAACTTCATCATACAATTGTTGATGGAGAACTGTTGGTAGCATAACCTCTCATCTTTTACAGTCATACAATGAACAGTGTATTTTGTTACTATTCCAACTACAGTGATCAATATTTGATATCTTAAGAGTAGAGCTTCAAGGGGTGTTAGGCTCCATTTCACTTACCCTCTCTATGTTGCCATAGAGACAGAAGATGTTGAAGACCTTGTCAGCATTGATCTTGGAGGGCTCAAGGCCATACACCATAAGAACCGGGGAGTCAGCATGAGGACCGTACTCAGGGGGCGGTGGTCCATATCCAGGGCCATAGCGCTGGCTACCACGACCACGCCCACCCATCCCTTGCCCCATGCGATGGGAAGGAGGGGGGCCGTAGCTGTCGTCATTGTAGCCATGATAACCTCCTTGAGGACCACCTTAATTAAATAAAAGGTCAAGATACAGTATTAGGATGTTATCCACCACTCCTAATGCAAGACCACTGTATTAATAAATACTTACCATAATCAGGTGGGTGGTCTCCTAGAAGGGCAGGCTGCCTCTGCCGTTTGTTTGGATTTCCATTGGGATCTAAAATGGGGAGAACAAAAGTTGCCTATCAAACCATTAAATGACAAGAGCTACATTGTGATAAGGTGCAAAACTGTGATTAGCATGCAACAAAAGGAACTAACATCCAATGAGTTAAAAGAAAAACCTGCAAGCTCTATTTTGCTAAATTAATGTGACATAATGGAGATTTTTAACGGTGAGTTTGAAAGATAGCTTTCGAGACCTCCTACATCTGCCATCCTAATACAAACACACACCTTGTGAATTGTTCCAATTGCCTTCACCATCAGCATCTGTGCAGGTACACACATACACATGTCAAATCCAACATTAACATTGAAATTTGGCAAAAATGTATCAACACATTTCTTAATATCTGTGAAAATATTTGGAATAAACATTCATATAGAGGATCAGAGATTAAATAGGCATCAATGTTTTGAGCAGCACCTGCAGTCTAAGCATGTTTTATTGGGAACTATGACAACAAATCAGGATAAGACACAGGTTTCACATCAGAAGTGACAAGACATCAAGCATTTAAACTAGAATACAGTATTAAAGGGGAAACAAATTAAAACAGAATTATAAACTGGCTTAAATTCATCAGGAAATTAAAATATTCACATGTATAAGTTAATGTTATATGTTTAAAAGAAAAACCCCACAAGCTCAATTTGATAAAACCAAGATTGAATTTCGTGCATCAGCATCCATGTTCACTTTTCTGCCTTCCAAGTCTCCACAATTAATGTTTATTCAAGTCTAATCATCTGCACTGATTTGTTGAAAGCACATCCACCTTGTCTACACTACTGTAGATATTTTTTTAACAGACATTTTCCCCTACTTAAAAAAATAAGCTATGTCAATGTGAAGATCGTGTAACAAAATGTCTCCATCCAGACAATACAAAAATGACTACAAATGCTCAAGCAAGTAAATACCAGAGAGGAACATTGTGAGCATGCTCAGTTAGCTCATATTCATGTCAACTGGTATATAGCTGCCATTGTTGTCATTTCTGGAAAATGCTCATTAAAAAGCAACACTGGGAAAGCGCTATGTAAACTGTGACAGCATCGTTTGCCAGGCGATTTTAATTCTTCACACAGACACATAGAAACCAGAGTTTTTGAAAGTCTGCAATTTGAAATGCATTGAAATGCAATGTAGGGTGCAAGTCGTCTGGAATAAAAATGTGGCTGTGCCCTTTAAAGTGTTCACACCTTATTTGATGCAACATCTCCACTTAAGCTATCATCAGAAGATGCTGCCAAACCACAATCAAGAAAAAAACAATATTGATATAAGTAGGGCGGCTGTGCCCAACTATAGTGTTGCACTCAGCAGGTTTATAAACCAGAAATATAGTGGCCTATCAGCAAACATGTTCTCATTGACACCCAAATTGAATTCATAAGTGTTAGGTGAATCAGTGCTTTTATCATGGTATGTTATCCGTTGTGTTGAGATTGAAGTCCTACACACACATACAAACAAGCCCACACACCCATCCACAGCAAACAAAACCTCCTGTGGTAACAGATAATTTCACTATCATGTGCAACCACAATAAAAAAATGTGTGTTACTAAAACCTATATGTAAATCAGTTAAATAAAAGCTTACATTGAAAATCCTTCCGAAGTGCCACTATGGCTCCAACACGTACATGTACATCTTTCCAAACGCACTTAATTGTTTCTATAAATCAAACTTACAACTACTCAACCACTCACAAGCTCACTCCCTGAAATACTAAAGGTGCTTGGGTACGGACACAATGCGTTGTAATCACACTGCCATAAATTTATATTCTTTGAATATTGCAACTATAATTTGGAAGTTGCAAAAAGGACTCAAAAGCTGGTAAATAATTTACATTCATCTATTATTTGCTGGTGTTACTAAGGTCACAAGAGAACATGATGGCAACAAGTTGTTTTTTTCCCCCATATCAGTCAGATTATTCATTCATTTCTTTAAAGTACTTACAGCACCACACATGGAGCATGGGACACAGTGGGCAGGTAGGGGGCAGTCTTCAGCAAGGATGCTACCCGCATACCTCTGATTCCAGCCTCAACTCATTCTCCCTCCTCAGTCCTTTCCTTCTTCTGTCCTTCCTTGCATCCCCACCACCAGGAAGAAAATGACACCCGTGGTCCAAGCTTGGTTTTGACTTGCTGCCAGTTTGTTTTGTAAGTTGCTAATCGAGGCTCATTTCCAGCTTACCGTGCTCTGATCACACAGCGGGACATTTGCACCATTTCAGAGTGGGCTGTCAGTCCAAAGACACACTGAGCCAAACCTGCATCACACGGGAGGCGTTAAAGGGATCACTATGGGCCAGTTCAAAAAAATATTTAAAAAAGGGTAAATTAAATAACGCAGAACAACACAAGAACAGCACAGAGAGGAGGGAAATGGGGAGGAAGGCAAGGAAAAACAGAACACCAGAGTCCATAAATGTAGGAAGCGTTGCGAAAGGATTGTAATCGGTTTGCCTCTGTGCTTATATGCTTGATAGGTGTTTGATGCCTGTGTCTTCGTGGGCCCCCCTGTGGATATTTCTTCTTGTGTAAAAATGGGCGTTCACATGATGCTTGCTTATTTGAAAAGGCATCTAGTGACGATGTGCTGTCGTGGTGGTTCAGCTCTGTGTGTTGTCGCGGATATTCAGCTCGTTGTGTTGTCATGTTGTGTTCGGCACAGGATGGCAGAGACGAGCGGTATTAGCATCTGAGCAAGAGAATGGCGTCTTTTTTGTTTATTGCCCCAAGTATGTGATGTCATCTGTTCCCTGGTCAGGCTGAGTGTGTCTGAAAACTCCTCTGTTGCTCCCTGTGGTTGTGTTATGGCAGGCACATCCCGAGGGCAAAGAGGCGTGGCAGACACGACCACACGCATGACTCCAGCCCTCATCATCAATGTTTTGTGTCAAAAGTGGCGACTCCTCAGGGCTCTGCAGATGTGCTGTACTGGATGAGAGGTGGTGGTAGATGCTTATCAAACTATCGTCAGTCTGTGGTGGATATGCACGGTGTCTGTTTGCGTGGTCTTGGAATATTTCTGTCCCTCAATTTGAAATGGTGTCTATTGTCCAACACCAAAAATAAAGAGGTTTCCCATGTCAGGTGGTGAAGATAGGGGTGATGATGGACTTGGAATAAGGAAGTACAGAGTTGAAGTTGTGTTCCGGTGTTTGTTGCCCCACTGTGTCCGATGTGAGCCACAAAGCTGATTTACTTTAGCTGTGGGTGCTGCTGTTATACTGTCGCTGTAGAAGTTGAGGTAAGCCTGTATGAGTTTGCACAGTGAGGACACAAGGAGTACCTCTGGTTCATAAGGCAGCACAAACTAGAATACCAAGAAATGGCTGGAGAGGACGAGATGTCAAAAACCTGTATGAAACCTGCAATGTACATGTATTGGCTGTGTACAAGAGAAACAATTACATCTTTTAGAGTATCCGGTGATAAAAGAAAAGAAAAATGAAATTTAAAACACCAGCAAATTTCTACTGCTGTCCACAAGAAAATGTTTACTACTTGAATGAGGTTTGAGTAGGAACAAGGCTCTGAGCACATAATACTTCAGTGAATATCTGATTACATTACAGTTGGTCTACTTGCATCTAGCAGTATCCTGTATTTTAACCAGTATTTAGGTCATACAAGTGTGGCCATAATGTGCCAAGTGGCTGATGAAGTTTTCAGAAAGATCAAAACATTGGTTTGCGAATGGTTTGTTTTCGCTTCGTGATCCAAAAAGCACCCATTAACTAAAATTATATTCATACACGCTATGACTTTATCTTCTTAAATGTTCATTGATTGATTCTAAAGACAATACACATTTTAAATATAGATTTGAAAGCTGAACCATGTAGATGCCATGAAGTGTGTTTGTAATACATATTTTACACCAAAGGTCCCATGAAATGCAGAATGTTCTTTTGCTCAATAATAAGTAGTTGTTGACCCCTGATTACAGCTTTATGCACCACCTGCCCTCAATCCCAGGTCAACCTTCATGTTGTAATACATGTAGAGCACATCAATGCCACATCAATGAATTCACATCTCAAGGGTCATTTCATGGGACCTTTAACCAGAGGCATGTCTAGCTGTCTCTAAAGTCAACTCACCTGGCTAGTGCAATGTCTAACTTCAGCTATAAAATCTCCACTATGTTTGAAAGAATGCTAAAAAGGTGTGATAGTCTTTAGTGTTTACTGGATGAGAGTAGGCAGGGACGTGAAGCTGTGCAGCTGTGGCATGCTCTATAGGGAATGTGAAACTATGTGAAGAATGGTGTGCCTGCATATGCTACTGTGACGGTTGCTTTGAGCGGTACACATGCATGACACTGTAACTGAAGTTGGCTGCCCTGGAGGTTTCTCCTCATGCCCTTACTTTGTGCCTGCAGTGTGACGAGAAAATGCATTAAGACTGTGAAGGCATCACAGGAATACTGCCTATGAACACATAGTCAATAGGCATGTGGAACATCTGTGATCTGAGGCAGTGCCCCCGGAGGCCGACAACCCTAACCATCCCACACAGTGGCATGAGAGGAAAAGAAGAAGAAAAATGGGAGAAGGAAAGCTTGGGGGCTGCATGTTACCTTGGCCACTCAGGGTGGGATTAGTGTAGTCCCACGTGTCTTGGTCGTTTTTGAAGACATTAAGGCGTGCTGGCTGTGAATTGCAAAAAAATGTTTTCTCTCATTAAGACCTAATGTTTATTCTCTTGGTAAAAAGATGACTTAGATATTGTCATAGACTCACCTTGGCATATTCAATCTTCAGAGTGCAACAGCCAGAATAGATGTCTGCCCCATTTAGAGAGGCTTTAGCCCTCTGGGCACTTTGGACCGAATCAAATGTGGCAACAGCAAGTTAAGGAGATCTGATTATGAGAGGAAGTCTGAATTCAAATACACCATCAATCAAGTATCCTTAAATGTCAGCTTGTTATAGAATCATAGTGGATCCAAATATAGAGAAAGGTGGCCAGTAAAAAAATACAGTAGTTCTTAAAAAGGATATTCAACCATGGCTTGAACACCATTCTTCCTGAAGATGACAATCCTCTGTACCGGACCGCAGTTGTTACAAATGGTGTAGAGCACATCCTGCAGGAGCACACGTATACATTTACACTTTAGATTTTGTCAGTACTCTTTATACAAACATCAAATATATACATTTTAATTTTAATACACAACCAAAGACTTAATCATCCTGCGCTGGTGATTGCTCTCTGAAACCAAGTTACTATATTTTGAATTAAAAACATAATTTATTCAAAAAAAGGTGGAAATGAAATTCAGTGTACCTGTGTTTAGAATATTGTCTTGAAAAAAAAGACATCTGCATTTTAAAACACTAATACCACAAAAGCCACCAATCCCCCTTTATATTACTGATGATGCACTAGTACTTTGAGCAAAATAGCAGTTAATTAAATGTACCTAGTCCCTTCCTTATTCATAAAGTCAGTTTCAATCACTGCTCAAATCAAACACTTCAAACAAAGCTTAACGTACGGAAGCCCGATGAATGATTCGGTCTGAATTCGTAATTATACAGTATTGTATACACATTGGTACAATACTATATTAATTATGATGTGAAGCTATTGTGGTACAAAATTATTGTTTTCATAATGACATTACCGTGGTGATTGGATAGATGGGGTTTATGATGGTGAGCAGCAGCACATTGTTGACGCTCCGCGTGTCATCTGCGTCTCCTGGCCGGGAGATCTTTTGACTAGTGGAGTAGTTGATGAAGGCAGGGTGGCCTGCTATGTAAACCTGATTCTCTGCTGCATAGTTGACAGCATTGCAGGAGCCATTCATGTCTTCATACTCCACCAGGGCCTGGCGCTTCTTGGGCATCATAACCACAAAACTGTAAATAAATATTTCAAGACGAAAATTACTATTGACAGTCAATTAACCATGCGTCATCTATAAAAAGCATCATTCATATAAATGTTTAAAATCCTGAGCAACTCGATGGAATTGATATTGCCTTGACCTAACTACATTTTATTAGAACAGCTCATAGTTTAGGCTTTGAGTTTCACTGGCTTTATTTAGACCTCTTATAATCAATTATATATCAAAGTTGGTCTAGTAGGGCTTAATAAGGTGCAACTTCATCTGCGATTAACACTCAGCAAGAGTGGGGAAAAACTACCAAAAAAGACAATGTAAAAACCCAGGATGGTAAGAAGTGCAATATATGTCACGAACATATGTCCCAAATGATCTGATCAGTAGTGGAATGATTTATATCAAAAAACTGTTCACACCTAGTATTGTAAGGAACCCTGTGATCAGGGCCCAATGATGTTGCTTTAACCCACTCTGAGTTAACAGATTTGACCATTGTCAAAGTGTTTGTAATTTTAAGAGCAGGAGAGAAAGAGAAACAGACAGAGAGACAGAGAGAGAGAGAGAGAGAGAGAGAGAGAGAGAGAGAGAGACAGAGAGAGAGAGAGAGAGAGAGAGAGAGAGAGAGAGAGAGGCATTCCCAGCATTCCACAGCACAGACGAGTTACAAAGTGTCTAGTGTCTGCAAACAATAATAATAGTCTTTCAAGGCTGACTATGTTTTCTCACACAACCACCGCAGTGAAAAGCTTGATTAGCTGAGAGTGGGGCTTTCTGTGAGGGTCTGTTCGTGGCTACTATGACACTGTAACGTGTAAGAATTACACCACTTAAGAATGCAGAGTGAATGTGACACACACATGGCTTTGAATGGCCTGACATTACCTGATGGCACCAAACTCCTGCAGGGCCTCCACCAGGTCGGCCTCCATGATCGCGTCCACCAGGCCCCTGATGTGCACCACCGCGGAGGGCAGCGGTTTGTGAGGGTCTTCGTAGCTCTCCTGAAAACGAAACGAGATGATGCTTGTGGGGTCTTACAATACGTCCCCCGCCCACATAAAGGCTCAGGGCAGCGGCTGGAGATGTGACAAATTGTGACCCAAATCATTTGGTTTCATAAAATGTATCAGGTTATAGACGATAACGGGGGGTAAACCCGACACAATCTTTATATTAATCATGTTATGAAGACCTTTAACATGTTTTCTGTCCGTAAGCAAAAGCATAAACATATAATTCAGTAACTTTTTAATTAGACAGTTGGATAAACCGCATAACCACACTAATGTGTTTCTATCTGAGCCTGTCCCTCTTTATGGCCTGGCCACTATCCAGGAGAACTGGTTTAACTTATCGAGCTAGTTAGCTTCTTCAGTTTAGCTAGCGGCGAGACCAGCATCCCTTTTTCGAGCTTAATTCATCTCTTAGAAAAGCAAAACCTGGCACATTTTAACACAGCATCTCACGACCATAGAAGACAAACCGGAGGGCCTCACCGTCGCCATCCCCCCGTCCTCAGTTTTCTGTCTTTTCGTCGCTCTGCCACCTTCTCCGTAGTATCGGCCCGCAGCGGCAGCCATGTTGTCCTGTCTGCCGGAGCGCTGCTGCCTTCACGGGCAGTGGGAAAAACGATTTTCTATTCCACACCTTTCTCGAGACACCCGTTTTCCCCAAAGTCCGATTTTATTAACCAAATTGTCCAAAGATTCAAATAATTAGAAATCTTCCACACATGAACACTCAGTGGTGATCGAATATTGTGATCGCATCACCACTTTTTATGGACAGTTGACATTGTCACTTATTTTTGATCTGCTGTAACTTGAGTTTCTTTTATAATTTTCTTTGTGATGTTGCATTTTCTTTATTTACTGTCGTTGATTTAAGACTTTGCATGATATAATTTGATGTGTTTGATTTTAATATATAGATCATTTCATTTGCTGAATTTGATTTTAAATGTCATTGTACTAATGCAGTAGTAGTTGTTGTATTTAGACCAACATTATTTAGAACAACCATTGATTTATTTTCAGAGGGTGGCCTTCACCCTGACCATTCATATTACATGTATCACATCTTCCAGGGTTGAAAACATTTTTGACAACAAGCAAAATAAGAGAACTTGAAAAAAAAAAAAATGAATGAAACCTAACCAGCCTCACTGTCAATTGACTCGGTAATGGACTGTGCATAAGATGGACAGCTTTCAAAAGTGTAGATAATCATCTTGGTCTCCTGCTGGTGTTTAACTGCAGAACTCGTCATAAGTACCACTGCCTCCATGTTAGTTGATAAGACATGGACCCAATGAAACAGTCAAAGTAGATGTTAAATACATTTTTCTTAAAGATGGGTTCTGTCAATGTATCTAGTACTTATAATACTGATGAATGTCAGACTGTTTCTGATATATTTGGTTTTAATTATTTATTTGAACATCATGATTGAGAATTTTGAATGATATGTCTAGCACATGCATTACATCTATTCATATATCTTCATTATAACAACCTGACAGAGCTTAAACAGATGTTACATTCTCTCCCTCTCTTTGAGGTTTCTTCCCGTTAAACAGAGTTTTTCTCTCTCTCCATGGCTGCCAGATATGTAGGGACTTTTAGGTTTCTCTTTAATGTTGTAGGGACTCAACCTTAAAGTGCCTTGAGATGTTGGGATTTGGCACCATACAAATAAAATTGAATTAAATAATAGGCTTGACCCTTTATGTCAAATATGCAAGATGGCAGCACCAAAGTCCAAGATATTTAAGCATTATTTGTGTACAACGGGAGGAAGTGAAGACGTGTTATCCATCTTGTTCTTTGGACTCAATGCTTTCCGATGACAGTTTTTACACAGCCTGGTATTTGATTACCAGAATCCTGAAATGTCTTTTCCCCTTAACTTACTTTGTATATGAGACATTTATCAGAAACTCAATTCAAAAATGTTCCCAAAAAATAAATCTTGTCCCTGTATTTGAACCACAGCATTTATTACTTGGATTGTATCTCATATGCCTATATGGGGTTCATGGCCTTTACATCATAAAACCGTCTTAAATACCCAATATTTTTGCCCTTTTAGGGATCCTGAATGTGTCTTAGATTTGCAAACCTGAAACATATCTTCAGATTTGAAAAGCTTTCATATTTATATCAGTATGCCTTAAATTTCACATTCCCTCAGAAAAGCCATGTCCTCTTCTGCACTAATGAGGAAGTAATGCAGTTCTTGACCACTGTGGATGATGGATCCGATGCAGACACTCAGTTAAAATTTCAATGTAATTGACAACTTACAATAAATTACAATAATATACTTTTGTCCATACCAGGTCAAATACAATAAATTATAAAGACATTAAAATACAGCATGGATAAACAAGTAAGACTTATCAGGGTGTATGAATCATCACTTTCAAACAGTCACACTAAATGGCAGATACTAGGTCAAATTTCTTCATTGCACAGCTTATTAGAAATTCATTGTCTGTGTTTCTCATTGTCAATTTACATTTCAATATTTGATCCATTTAGTGCATTTTTCATCATTATTGTCATCAATATTTATTGTGAAATTAACTTCAGTGGGTGCAGTACATTCCACTATACATGTCACATATCTTGGAGAAACTAAATTTAGCGTGAGATATTTCACAAGGTCTCATCTCCCAAACTGTGCTCAGTTTTTATACCATGGCCAAAGAAGCTTTATGTTTCTGATTGGCTGGCAGGGTTTAATCAAAAATCAACACCAGGACAAGTCACACAGTTTTCATCAGTCTAACTATTGTTTTTAATTTATCACAAAAACCGGAGGTAGCCAAAGAAACAGGACATTTGCAGAGTTATGTTGTGCATTAACTGTAACGGGTCAAATTGACTTGTAGAGCATGAATAATGCTCAGGTCCAAGTTCACTGACATTAAATAAGACAGTTTGATGACAGCTACTTTTTGCTTGTGAGCAGTGGCCATGGCATAAACATAATGATACACTCAGAGGTGTAATGATATAAAATAACAGCAGGCTACACTGCTGTAACACAAAGAAGAGTGGTGTTCAACCCTGATTTTTAGAGCAGCTTGTTGTGTAATATCCCGTAATAACGCAACCTGACGTTGCTTTTCTTATTAATTTTCTTAAATACAGAGTCTAATATACGGATCCAGCATCTACAAGAAACAAGACCAAACTTGAAGTCCAGGGTATAGCCAGTACGATGCAAAATCCAGTGACTTCACATAGGTGCAGACCATTGGAACTCCTTCATCAAAAATGGTCACTGCAGGTTATTTAATCCACTTAACGGAAAATAACCAGTCTGTCTATTTTACTGACTGGAACTGTCCTGGAGTGGATGTAACGCACAAATTTGCATGTGCAGGTCTGTAGAATTTTGTTAATTTCTTCTTGAACCATGGCAGCGGTTGTCAAGTGGTGACAGGCCTTTCAGTGGTAGTTACTGTAACAGCACTGACCAGGTCAACGTCTTGTTGATGTGTGTGTTTGCAGTCATTACTCGCCACACCACGCCCTCTCAGAAGCCTTGTATATGGCAATAGGCCTCCAAGCTGGAGAAGAGGATGTAGAGGAACCAGAGTCCAAACAAAAATAGTGTGGTGATGATTTTAGGGACCCGTTTGCCTCCCAGTTCGCCGCCAATGGACGGCCTCCGGCGTATCATCAACACTCCCACAGTTAAGAAGGCAAAAATGGTGAAGAGTGTGACGGAGAAGGCCAACGAGCCAGGGTCCACACGGAAGACCTTACCTTTGACTTCCCAATACACAGCAGCCACAGACCAGGCCACCCCAATACCCAAAAACACATTAACTGCATTGCTTCCAGTCACATTTCCCACTGATGCATCTGCATACTGGTCCTGAGTGGCAGCCACTTTACTGGCAAACGTATCTGGAGAAGAAAAGAGGTTAGTTGCAGTGTGTACTATCCTACATACCTGGGGACATACAGCATATAGAGCTTTACAGTGACTGCCCACTTTTAAATCAGCTCTGGCTCCAGAGCTCAATTTCATTTTCTACATTGACTTTTCCGAAAATTCTGAGCTGAGTTTCACCCCTTTGTACTCTTTTCCTCATCTCTAAAAAACCACAGCATGTTAGAATGGTTTCTCTTTTGTAACGTAATGCAACGCTGAACCATCCCATCAAAGCCGTAATGCTTTGAATGTGTGTGGAAAACAATTCGATGGTAACACGTAATACGTTTTTTCTTAAAACAGAGATGATAGCATACAGACTTGTGGCTTTGACAGCAGCATTGTTTCACAGTCTTATAGCTTGTGGAAAGTCTTCCTGGGATGGTTAAAATATTACGGCTGATAAGTAAAATCTCAATATTTAGAAAATTAATAGGATTTTTAACTTCCTCAACCACACTTTTTATCTCAATTGAATTTGCTTCAATGAAGAGAAACTGAGGTACAATTCACTCACCAGGAAGTGAAGTCCCAAGTGCCACAAAGACCACTGCAGTGACAGCGTCTCGCAGGCCCACGGTGCAGCCAAAGTGGGAGGCCAGGTCTCCAATAAAGGCGGTCAAGAAACCAATGACAGAGATCGATACTAAGAAGCACGCCCAGCCATTCCAGATATCGGTGGGCGGGATACAGGCAAACGCAAGCTTCCAAAATATGCACACTATGTGCACAAAGTAGTCGAGGCAGTTGGGCATTCGCTGCTCTTGTCCCTCATCTTCATCACCTGATTAAAGAAGACACAGTGAAGAAATATCATCGAAGCAATAAAATGCATCAGCCACAAATTATGCATCACATTTTGAGTCCATCAGCTTGTAGTGTCATAATTAATCTGTAAACAAGAATACTGAATGTAAGTGCTATAATAACTTTTTTGTTGTTGTTGTGAATCTGGACATTTAGTCTTCCTTTGTGGTTCCATCCTGGCTCAGCAACTTACTGGCCTCTGGTATTTGTGTGAACACTGCCTCTCTGCCAAGAAGTTGTCTTACCTCATGGTATTAACATGAGCCTGATAAATCTTATATTTTGTATGCCTGCCTGATCCCTAACCTCTGTTATCTCTCTGCCCAGGATCCTCTACAACTGTCACACTTCCCCTGCTCTCCCACTGGAAACCACTCTGATCTGACCCCACACCACCTGGTTTGATTGTTACCTCAGCCAAGTTTTTCTCTGCATTTGTTGTCTTACTGTTAGTTAGCAAAAGTTTGCAAGAACCACTAAATGGATTACTACAAAACTAGGTGGAGTGATGTGGTATAGGTCGGGAAAGACAACATTAAATTGTGGTGTGGATCCAGATCAGGGGTCCAGGAACTTTCACTCTTGAAAACATTGAGAGATACAGCATTTTTTGAAATTCTCCTTGATTTCTCAGAGAATAATTCATGGATATTGATTAAAAAAATAGACGAGAGTATATACTGATATTTATGAGTGTGCATAATTTGGTGCAGTGAATATAAATGTGGTATCATATGGAGACTATTAGTCCTTGGTGTAGGTTTGCCCTTAATTGTGTTATCAGTTAGCTTCCTTGACTCACACTATTTAGTAGCACATTTTCACATTGTTCATTAAATCATCTTTGACATACTCCATGCCTCTAACTCTGTTTCAATACACAGTCTGACTGCGGCTTCAAATCCTACATTAAATTAATAAAAGTTTATAAAGTTTATTTAACCACTCTGGAACAGATTAATTTCACATTTTATATTTTATCATTTCTGGCGAAGTCTGGAACATTAGACCATGTAAATGTGTCTTTTTACCACATAATTACCTGGTTATATATGTATATTACATATATGTACAATAGACATGCAGCTGTACTCCAAATTATCTCTGAAAGGGAAGCACTAAATAGTACAGCAGCACTGTGTGAATGTGACTAATGTTGAGCTTTTGCACTACACTCACTCCTAGTTAATCCTAAGTAAATACTGTCCATTAACAGGTTACACACACACAAAAAAACAAATGCATTAACAACCACTGACCTGCACTGACTGTGACTGCTTCAATGAACTGCTCTCTCCATGAATGAGTGCCAATCACTAGAGCCAGGTTAGTGTCCTTCAGGAGTTTGTCCACAGTGTTCTGTTATAGCACATTGAAAAGTTCAGTGAGAAGACGGCTCACATGGTTGCACATAGAGTATATCGGTCCACATTTCTCTCTTCAGCCTCTTTGGAATTTGTTCTGCAAATTGTTTATTTTGAGCTTTAATTCAGACAAGGTCCAGCGTAATATTCAGTACAAATATGACAGTGTTGGATATGGCACATATAGTGTATCCACAAAACCACTAGCTTCCCAGTTCTGCTGTAAAATTTGAATTTAATTCAGAATAAACCGACTCTAACATGGCTCACACGGCGCATACTGACATCCACATGTTGCCTCTCTTTATCTCAAATCAAAATGCATGAAACAAGAACATTTGAAGACTGGGAGAAGTAGTATTTTGCAAGTTTATGATGCGAGATGAAGTAGGGAATGGAATGAGAAAAGTCTCAACAACACACAGCATGCTGGCAGTAACTGTACCTGGTCAAGTACTCCATTGGGAGTCTGATGTGTGAGAGGGCACCAGGTGGTTAAAAACACATATACATCAAGTTTTCCACATTGCAGATGCGTTTTATTATCACACTAAATGTAAACTTTTCTGTCACTCCACTGTTTTCATGAACCAATGAAGATAATAAAAAGCTTATATTTTTCAAACTTGTCTTTTCCTTGTAATGAATTATTTATTTGAGTACAGAGCCTGGTTGTCGTCTGTCAGACACTCACACACCTTGAACTCGCAGGACTCCTGTATGATCACCTCCAGCCTGCTGTGCTCTCCTAAAATGGGTTTACCCATCTCAGAGATCCTCCTGGCTTCCTCCTCCTCAGGGCTAGGATTTCCTGTCAGGAGAGAGCAGTGGTGTTTGTGATCATGTCTGTAATATACCCACTTACAAAACACACACATTCTAGACATCAGGCAAGGGTACAGGCCCAAACATACAAAGTTTTAAAGGTACTTTGTGCAGCATCCGTTTACTCCCTGATGAAAACAAGTTATTGGGGTGACAATGACAAGGTATTTTTGCCCTGAGGTGAGTATCCTAGCCCATTTTTAGATATGAACTCCAGAAATTGTATGGAAAATTTGGAACACGTGCAAAACCCCCAGTGAGTGTAGCAGGCACAATTAATTTGTTCAAGATGAATACCATTTACCACAATCATGTTTGGACTCGATACTAAAAGTCAGAGGCTGCGGTGGTGGAGGCAAGTTGCCGGCAGCAGGGTGTGGGTGGCAGTGCAGCTGAGCAGGGACAGTGAGGAGGAGGTCGATTTAAAAGGGCCGCTTTGTTGAGAGAATGGGCTGTGACTGGTGAGTGACTTATGAGCACCCAAAAACTTATCAGTAGCTGACAGCTTATGATAGCTGAGCACATGACTTTCCATCGCGTTAGTTTCCTGCATGAACTAACGCGATGCTTTATATGTAAAGCGTCCTTGGGTCTCTTTAAAGGCGCTTTATAAATTCAAGTTCTTATTATTTTTATGAAAGAGATGATCTCTTAAACAAACTACTGAACCTACTCCAGTTACCTGCAGTGGTGTACAAAGTACTTGAAAGCCATACTTGAGTAAAAGTACAGATATCTTACCTGAAAGTGACTTCGGTAAAAGTAAAAGTCACCCCTCAGAAAATGACTTAAGTAAAAGTCTTAAAGTAGCTCATATTAAAAGTACTTAAGTATCAAAAGTATCTGGTGTTGAAATGTACTTAAGTATCAAAAGTAAAAGTACAAGTACCAAAATTAAAAATGGCATTAGTCTCCAAAGCAAGCTTTCAGAGATGCTTATGACAAGAAAAGGAAGTAACAAAATAATAAAACCTTATTTATGCTCTTCAGTAAAACAAGCAGAAGCACTAAGCCAGGGAGAATAACATAAAGAAGAAAAATATTTTTCACACCAGGAAGCATTGGGCAAGATATTCACTGATCTCAAAGAAGCAACAATGTTTTTATGGATGAATGGGCAATGTCACAGTTATGTATGGGTATTTGAAAATGCTGCACAGTGCAACTTTAAGAGCCAAACCTTACCTTGGTTTAACAACAACGCTGCATGTGAGGGAAGAAAGACAAAGATTCAATAACTCTCTCTAACACATCGGAGTAGCCTCAAAGAATCTAAAGCTGCAAAAGAAAAAAAGACACTCTCCTTTGTCTTCGTTTGGCATGCACGGCACACCCACATTGTTAGCTTCCATTTCCACTTTACCTCATTAAATAAATTACTATTCATTTATACTGATGTTATTGATTTTGTTGACCTCCACTAACATGGACATACCCAGTTCCTGCACCATCCTGTTGTCCCATTGAGGTTATAGGGAACAGGGAACTAAAGGATACTTAATTCATAATTGGCTGCAGTGGCTGCAGTGCTACAGTGAAACAGAGACTCCAGTGAATGACAGCGTGTAATCTTCGGTTACTGGCTCTGACGCAGGTGCCCGGCACGCAGTCGCCCACGCTGCTATTGTTATTGTTTTGATACATGATCTTGGATATTGATAATATAAATTTAAGTGAGAAAGTAAAATATATTTCTTTGATATTTGTTGATTGCCGCATAATTTTTGATCATAATGACACAAGTCATTTAGACATCAATGATAAAATGTAAAAGCTCACCAGAGAGTCCTCGCTTCAGCCATTTGGGATCCTCAAGCACAACAAAGAAGGTTTCCTTCTTTTCATATTCTTCCACGTTTATGATGCGCACTTGTAACGTCTTACTGGAGATATGAAAAGCACACACACACACACACACACACACACACACACACACACACACACACACACACACACACACACACACACACACACACACACACACACACATACACAAACACACGCACACACATTTTTATTTCTTTAACAAAATAATGGCTTGCTATTCCCTTTTATGAACAATGAGGGACATAAAAACCCCAAACCATTTCCTCTACCATCTAAATCACATCACAAATTGAAGTGACCTAAATAATTAATCACAATTGGTGTTTAAATAATTCAGGGATGAACATTGTGTACACAGTTTTCCAAGGAAATAGATAAACTGAATGAAGTGCAAAACAACCTGTAAACTCTGGTTTCTCATTGTCTGAACACTTAATACCATGTAAAGTTCACAGATGAAAAAAAGAAATAAAATGATTAAGCTAACCACTTGAACACTTGCCCATTAACTCTAATCCACAAATTGTTATTGTTGTGACTGTGTAGCATCCATTGATGGGCGCTGTTACATAACAGAGTCTTTCACTAAGTGTACAATTAGTGCATGTGCAAACACAGCTTATATAACCTGAAAGTTTAATGGGAAAACAATCTGTCACCTTACATGGGGTGATTGGAGGTTCCCACACCTGATCGGGGATGGTATTATCTTTGGGTGTCAAGTCGTCGGGGTAATTCTGTCTAAAAGGACCTCCTCTACTTAGAGCGGGTGACTGACAAGCTATAGTAATCTCTAAGTGAGGTTCAGGTGCTTGTTTACTGACAGCACTAATAAGCAAATGTAACTAGAAGCATTGAGGATGCTGTGTGTCGTTCAGAACTACTGCTTTGGGAAAACTGTCAGTGGACTATCATACCATAATTCAGCTTTGTCAGTTATTTTGCTGAAGTTGGCTGAATGAGAAAATGAAGGTTCCTGTTCTGAAGACTTATACTGCAGTTACACTTTCCTTCAAAATGTCTGCTCCATTCAAAAACTTAAGAAATAGTTCTTTTGAAATGCTTTATACACTTATCAATGAAAAGACCGAAATGAACAATGAACTTATCCTACAAATAAATGTTTTGTTGTGTATACAAAAAGTTTCAAAACCCGCAAATGAGTCAAAGCGTATGTTTAGTGTTCCTTTATTGGCCTGATGCTGTAAAAATATTTTTGGTTAATTACACCACTTCAAGGCTGCCATAAATACTCCAAATCTGTACTTATCGATAAGGAACATTTTATACAAATGGTAAATCATAATACAAATCACAAAAAATGAAACTATGTATATTTGGCCCCTTTCTAAAGAAGAATGTCTTCAGTATAGGGACTAATGGGATTGACACTGACTTTCACAGTCCAAAGTTGGGCATTTTATCTTTGTCGGCACTTACTTATAGCACTTTGTAGTTTGGTGTTCTTGAAGAAATAGTATTTTCTTGATTCTTGCTGCTCTGGGTTTGTACCCTCATGGTTGAATGCACTTATTGTAAGTCGCTTTGGATAAAATCGTCATCTAAATGAAATGTAATGTAATGTCTTTTCATGGAGTTAATTAAAAATGACAAATATAGAATATTGTAGGCTTTGACCTATAAAATACATTTGCTTGAGGCTCCTTAATCATTGAGGAGCTTTGTTTTATTTTATCGTATGTTAAGAAGCCAAATTATGTAACCATAACAGACACAAAGTCAGTCACAGTCTCAAAAGAACAGATTGACTCTGACTCCTACATTGATACCTGCTAGTCACTGCCTCACCTGGTTTGTTCATTGGTGAATTCCAGCTCCCCTCCAGTCTCCTCATAGTCCACCCCCGCCTTGGCACTGCCATCCTCTGTATGGTATGGCACAGCTACAGTGCCCCTGGAGCCTGAGTTCCTCACCACCGTCACCGTCAGCATGCCCGTGCTCTCACTCACCCGCAGCATCCGCTGACCAAAGGTGAAGATGCCGGCGTGGTCATCGTCCAAGATAGTGATGGTGGCAATCAGCGGCTCCACTAGTCTACCTTTGGGTGGATTTCCTGTCCCTTCATTTCCGCCTTCTTCTAACCTAATTTTCTGAAGACGCACAGAGAAATGCTCATCCTCCTCAAAGATGTCATCGTCCAAGATGCCGACCTGGGGATGAAAAGTGTTCATTCTCCTCATGGATGTAGATACTCAAAAGTATCTTCAACACAACTTAATAATTTGACAGATTTTGAGGATCCATCAATGTCTAACCCTGAAATAATAGTCTAATACTCTCCACTGACTGATGTTTAATGTAAACTAACATTGCAATCTTACTCGGCATATACACAAGTGTGTGTGTGTGTGAGTGTGTGTGTATTTTTCCCCCCCGAGATGTCATGTCATGGTCCATAAAACACATTTTCCAAGATATACAAATCCTCCCTCATCATATGATAGGGAATGATTTGTTATTGAGAAAATGATAGTGATGTGTGAAAGAGAACTTTCTGCAAATAGATGCACTTGCACATGATTTCAAGGTATCACTGTATCCTACGAGACTATAGACACAAACTAAAGCTAATATTGACAGAACATTTTTTTAAGATCTTATGGTAGGATAATGACATCATAGATGATAACATTTTGAAATCAAGACTACCAAAATAGCTATCACTTTAATTACTCACCTTGATCTCTTTGCGTGTCTCCCCTGGCTTAAACACCAAGGTACCCTCAGTGAATTCGTAGTCCGCCCCAGCGTTGGCGGAGCCATTTTCTGTACAGTAGTCCACATAGAAAGTGTTCTGACCTGTGCCTCCATCCAGGATCACCCCCAGGCTCAGAGAGCCACAGTTCTCAGTGCACTGGTACTGAGCACTTTCGAAGCAGATGTGCGAGCATGTGGCCTTGTCGGAGTCCTGGTCAGCCGTGCGGCGTGCATGCTCAGCAGCATGTTTCCTTAATATATTACCGGCACCGATCATCCTGCGTGTCACCTGGACGCGGTAGAAGGCGCGGCTCTTCTTCTGCTTGACCAGGGCGGAGTAGTTGGCCATCTCAATCAGCTGGTCCAAGTCTTTGTCTGGATGTTTCTCCTTCAGGTCTTTAAGGATGCGAACCACCTATCCAAGAGAGGAAACTTGTTATAAGTTGTTTCCCTTTCCAACAGAGGTTTGACGTTTAGACTAACAAGCTGTGTGTGAAGCCGGGTCCTGCAGAGGATCGGCTGGGAGTCCATAGGAGGATGAATGCAAATAACTGATTTTAGAAGGTTAAAAGAGTAAAAGTGTCTCATGGGACAAAACTTTGAAAACTAATATGAGGATCTTATCAAGATAATGCTACCATCGCTGCATTGCTGCCATTCAGACTACGGCTGCAAATGAACTCTACTAACTTCAGGAAACACAAAACACCTATGTTATAAAAACACTAGAACCAACGGTGGTCCTGATAGGGTAGAGTAATAGTCTTGTTCCCCTGCTTTCTTACTGTCCTCGTGCCTTTAAACAAATACTTTTTTTCTAAAACAGTCACTATAGTGACAAAGAGCTTTAATTACTGAACACAGCAAAGATGTCAAACTAAAATAAAAAGCTGTGTCTACAATGTGGTCAAGTATTTCATGAGCCACATGTCTTACCTCCTCTTGGCTCGGGTCTAGTTCATTGCCTGTCTGCACAGAGACCGTCACACTGGAGGAGTTCTCAGGGCAGGCACTTCTGTCCGACAACTTTCCATCCATGATCATGTCAATGCCTTTGGGCTCGAGGTCACCCTCCATTTCCACAACAATGCCGTGCCGCTTGTCAGCGCGGTAACGCTTATGCATGTATTTGTAGAATAGTAGGCGACGGTCAGCAATCCAAGCCAAGATCACACATACCGGAAAGTAAAGCAGCGTCACTGCGGCCTCCCACACCTGGTAATACAGGCAATATGAGCTTTACATGATTAACACACTTGATTTACTCTATTGTATAGTTTACCAAAGTCAAATATACAGAAACACACCTCTACAATCCCTGGTGAGATCACAGCCAGTATGAGGTAGAGCCAAACGTAGGCGAAAATACTCCAGAAAGACGTAATGAAAAACACGCGCAGGTGTTTGATCTTGCGAGACTCTCCGTCAGGGATCACCCACACACAAATACCAATTATCACAAACATGTTGAAGGCAGCGCTGCCCACTATGGTGCCCGGGCCGAGCTCGCCTGCATGAAAGTTGTGCCCACACACCTGTCACAGTGAAGCAAGTCAAACATCACAAAGACGCAAATCAAAGAGCTTTTTGATGGAATTTGTATAGGAACTGGACTTCAATCTATCAAGAATCATGGAAATATTTAAAAAAGAACATGTTTTACGTGAATAACTATACATGAAAGACAATGAGAATAATCTATTTCCACGCTGACATAAACCTGCAAATGGTACTCGTATTTGTACTGTGTTTGTTTTTAAGACCTACAGTTGATCCCAATTTACACTTATTTTATGGTGATAATACTTTTACAACTTTCATATAGATGCATATGTAAATAATTAACAATATGAGAAAAAGTCAGACTCTTTTTAAATGTATAAATGTATCTGCGTACCTCAATGACCGAGAGCAGGATCTCAGGTGCAGAGGAGCCCAGGGCCATGAGTGTGAGGTTGGACACGGTCTCATTCCAGATTCTCACAGTTGTCACTGTCCTTTCACCATTAGGTTTGGTGATGGTCACCTCCTTCTCCTGCAGGGGCGGATATTTGAGAAAGTGTCAAAACGCTGATGATGCACATGTGCTCCCATTAATGTCATCAATGTCAAATGAGATTCAAAATCCTTTTTTTTGCCAGACTGTTTTTTGTTAGATACACAGTCTGAGGGGAGTCATGGTAACAGACGAATTTGCTGGACAATAAGCTGGAATTTGAGGTTCAGTTGGATTTCTGGGAGGTCCAAAATCTTGAGCAGTTCCACAGTCTAATCTCCCACATGTTCACTAAAGTGAGCTTATTTCAATAGTATTGTAATAGTATGTTACATGTTGTGGCTTCACTATAATCTCAACTGAGATTTCTGTGATTTAAAACTTAACTTGCAGAACAGACTGATCACCACCATCTGTGGTTCCATGTTTGTATGCCTCCATGCTGGGAACAGCTGAGTTATTATAATGTTAGGTTGTCCATACATCTATCCATCCCTTTCTTGTAAATGTTATATCTCAGTAAGGTTTTGAAAGAAATTTCTTAATTTTTCCACACATGCTCAATGAACTCAAGGATGATCTAATACTGGGGATCGAAGGTCAAAGGTCAAGGTCACCTCAAAAACACGTTATGGGCCACAATTAAAAAAAACATATGCTAATCATGAAAAAAGTCTACCCAAATGACTGACATGATAGAACGATGACATTTTATATTGAAAAAGGTCAAAGGTCAACTTCAGTGTGACATCAAAATACCATTACACTATAACCCAAAGCATAAAGTTCTATAATACCTGAGAGGTGATGACCTCTATGGATGCCATGAAGCGGTCTGCCAAGATGGACACACCCAGAAACATGTACATGAGACATAGGAAGTAGATGATAGCCCTCCCCGCTTGCTCCCCCAGTGGAGGGTTGAGCGGCAGCCATACCGGCAGCAGGACACCAGGTCTACACACTACGACCTCTGCACACTTGCTCTTCCAAGTTAACGTAGAGTTGCCTGTGGGCTGAGGCGCATCATCAGGACTAGATGCCCGCTCCACAACCTGTGGCCTGAAGGGAGTGCTGGGGTGGGTCAGGAGGAGCAAGAGGAGGAGGAGGATGGGTGGGGCGAGGTGAACTGGAAGGCGTCCCATGATAACCCTGAGTCAGGAGGAGCACGGCGGTCACTGGGGGAGCGGACTGGTCAAAAGACTCTCCTGTAGACACAGACAGAGCCATGTTATTCTCAAAGAAGAGATACAAAGGGGTATAACAGATTTGCAGCACATCTTAGTTAAGATTGTATCTGTTATAAAAGAATAATGATTCTAAAAGATTAATACAAAAATTAACAAGACATGAGAAGTCGCCCACTATCAATACTACTAATAAGGAAGATTGTTATCATGTGGTGGATTTAAATCGAATTTGTGAAATTCACGGTATTGTATTCTTGCATTGTTTTGTGTGGATGCGATGTCTGTCTGTCCGTCCGTCTGTCATTCCACTTTGGTCCAGACAGAAATTTCTTTTGTGGTTTTGAATGAAATTAAATTTGGTCCTTATTCTGCTCACCATGCAGACCTCATTCAAATCGAGCAAGATACGGGGCTACTGCCATTTATTAATATGACACAGTTAATGATGTATTTGCATTAGGGAATAGGCTACACTCTGGAAATACTTTGACTTTTACTTGAGTACATTTTTGTACTTTAAGTAAAGTGTGCTTTTGGGTCTCAAACTTACTATGTAAAGTGCCTTGAGTAAACGTATATTATTATACAAACAAACTAACAAATACAATTGAATTATATACTTCCTCCAGCACTGGGTTTTTGTGTACAATACACAAAAACACATTAGGACACAGGTTGTAAAATATATAACAGAAAAAGTACAACGAAAATACAGATCTACTGTAAAGTTTCTGTGTCATCAGTTTTGTTATTATTTGTTGGAGTATTAAATGTACATCCCTTGCATCTGTCAAAACCTGGTCAAAGCCCTTGTTACCATGGTAACCCTCTGTTTGACCCTAATGCTTTAACCAGCAGGTGACTTAAGCACAAACCCATTCAAACAGTTACAGGGACGTCTTTTGTCCTGACCTGCACACTCATCCAGGGTACAAGATGTTTGGTTTCTGTAGTCCTTGACACAAGAACAAAGGCTTGTTATTAGAAGTTAAAAGTAAACTGACCCCACTGAGTCATCTTAACTGCATATCAAAATGACCTCTGAAACTAAAGCCTGGTTGTTAAGTCATGCAGCTCCTGTGGTTAACATTATCTGGTACTAATCACTGAACCCTGGTGGTAAGAATGACTAAGCAGTAATTCACGTGTTTCGGTCAGCAGCTCCATGCCAATATCTCTGTGAACACTTCCTGAAGAAACGTATATTTCAATTTTAAACAAACCTATGCAATTTCATGAAAAGAATGAAAGAACAGACAGAATTTTGACAAATCTGCAGATTTTAAATAATTTGGTAAATATTGTCATATTGACAACAATTACTGGCAAGCTGCATGAGTTACCCTTATGTGTGTTAACATGACTTATTAATTGGCCATCAGGGGTCTTATAACTAATCAGTTGGTCATGACGCTACCACACATTCTGCTGATTGGAAACTCACATTTCCACCTATAGAAATAATATAGCAATATAATGTGCAAATAAAAAAAAACACTTGCAAATAGAAAAAACAACTTTATCAATTTGACGACAAGTGCTGCAAAATGTCACAACACATGCAAATAGAGAAATGCAATGCAAATTGCAAAAATTATGTTTTCCAAAAAGGGATGAACCTGGCTGTAGTTCAATGCTTTATAAAGTTCAATCACCACTGACAAGTAGCAGTAACTTCTGTAATTGCATGTGTTATGACTTTTTGCAGCACAAGTGTCATCAAATTGATGAAGTTGTTTTCTTAATTTGCTGGTGTCAAAAATAAAAATTCTTAATTTGATTTACTCCACCGTAGTAATAAGAATAATTTCATTATGTTATAAAATACTTTAGCTGACAAAAAAAACATAGTGACAAACGTTTTTTGAAAGGAAAGTGTGTATGCGTGTGTTTGTCTTGGCTTTTCACATTTATTTAGTTATTAATCAACGGTGTCGTATTGGGAATCAGGATTGTTCCGATACACTTTAACCTTTAACACCGGGCCCTGGCTGTCCATGTGTGTGTGGCAGGTGATCTGTGTGTGCACAAAATATTGGAACTCATTATGTTCATGAGAAATGCATGCTTTGAATTGTCATGCTATTTAAATGGGAGTGTCATTTTTTTTAGTCTGTGTGTGTGCGTGAGTGAGTCTGAGTGTGTAATAATGACATCAAAAACACTAATGTATAATGCGGAGCAGACTTGTTGAACAAGTTAGTTAGTAACAGGTATTTCACAGTGAGCTAATCTGAGGATGTATGGATGACATACACCATGATGGCAGAGAGCCTTCACTCCCCACCTCCACTCCACCTGCACAGGT